>NC_056727.1:695805530-695898030 GCF_019279795.1 Protopterus annectens
ATATAGGATATAAGTGCATTACTTGACGTGAGCACAGAAGACTTTGCAAAATTACTTTTGAAACTTTTATTGCATTTAAAAATTAATGAAGTGGCGGAAAAGAGTTAATTGACAACATGGGATTAGTATATTTCTCAGAAGTTAAAGCTATAGTTAGTGAAGAAAATAAATGAGCAGGTTAAGGTGCATGAGTTAAAAAAAAATGTATGATAAAATGTTTGGGTGGGGGTTGGAGGTGTGGGTTACACTTGATGTGCATGATAGAAAAAACAGTGCATATTTCAAATGTTATAATTGTGAATGGGAAACTGGAAGCAGTGAGGTACTGGGGTCAACCTAAACCATTTTATTTTTGTGGTCATGACAGGCACTTTGTGAAGACTGTAACAAAAGATGTTATGGTTAGTATGGGGAACCGGGATGTACTTTTAAAAAGTGTAAACTGAAGTGTAGAAAATGTACTTAATTTGGATATTTTTAATTTGATTGTCCTACACTAGAAAAAGGAGGTTAGGAGAAGAAGCAGATAATATTTCAGATAAAAGACAATCAGATTATAATATAACTGAAGGTATTGGTGGTGAAAGTATTATGGGGAGATAACTAGAGAAGAAAATGTAACTAATATGGAAAAGTGTGATGGGAATGAGGTAGAAAATGTTTTACAAAAAGAAAGTTTTACATTGCAAGATAAGAACAAGTATGTAGCGCTAGGAGGTTAATAAGAGGGAGAATTTGAGACAGGAGAAGAACAAAAGAAATGATAATAAATCACTTGGAAGGTGGATACAGAGAGGGAAAAGAAATAAAAGCTAGAAATAAGAGACAAAAAAGGAAATAATCACTAAGTATAAACAGCATGGAAAATTATATTTGTGGTGTTCTAGTGACTTAATTGTGTAAAAAAAAGTAAGTATGGTGCTTATATGGTTAGATATGAGATGTATAAAGGAAGAAAAAAAGGAAAATAATTTAGGTAGTATGGAGTAAAAATATTATATGGTGGGGAGTGATAAGTGCTTAGGAATAGGGATTTTGTAATAGATGAAGTTAATGGATGTGACTGCAGTAGTACCTCTGGGACTAGTGGTAGGTGATAAAAGGGGAAGATGTGCAAGGATAATTGTAATTTATGCATGCACTAATACGATGGAGAAGAAAATGTTTGGATAAATTAAAAACTCCTATTAAGTATGTCAGCTGTTATGGTGGGAGATATTCAATATAATTTGAGAAAAGAGAATGGAAAAAATAACACATTAAAGTAATAAGAGAAGTTTTAAGACGAGTGTTGAAAACAGGGAAAAGAGAGAATGGATTGAGAACATAAGATTGAGTACATTATGAAAACTGGACAGATTGATGGAGTGTTTGTAAAGAAAAATACAAGAAAATGCAAAGCAAAGGAATAGGTGAGTATATTATGAAAGTATAGCATAGATATGAAAAAATATATAGAACTGTCTGGTGATAGAATAAGGGGATTAGATAGCTGTATGAAAAAATAAAGATAAAGTTAAAATATGTTTAGACAAAGATACTTTTTAAGAAGAAAATGACATTTTTGCAAACAAAAGGGAAAAGTAAGAAAAAAAAAGAATGGATGCAGTATTTGAATAAGGAAATATTAGATACAAGTAGGACGACGTAATGGAACTTAAGCAAAGGTTTGTAGGTATAATATTTAAAAATGAAGTAAAGAAGAATTATGGATTGTGAACAAAAAAAATCTGAAAATGTTAGTAATTCTACAGAACGAGAGATTACTGTGAGAGAAAGTAGAAGAAACAGTAAGACAGTAAAAAGAAGGAAGGGAAGACTCAGTACCCAGGAATAGATGGCTTCATTTATGAATATTCTACAGAGTTGAATGGAAGCGAGAAATTAATATTTTGTAGAATATTATATGACTGGATTGAGAAAGCAATAGTAGAAGAAGGGATTTTGTGATGGTGTAATTAAGTTTATATGGAGAAAAGATGGAGACCAGTAATACTGATAAACACAGATTATAAATATTTTATGAAGATCATATTGAAAAAAGGATGCAGAAGATTTTTGGATACAATTATAGGAGAAGATTTTTTGGGGGCAATGAAGAGTTGAAAATGAAGAAAATGTTAATAAAGTAACAATTATGATTTTTTTTTCAAATATAATTTTTATTGATTTTTTCCAAGTTTTATAATACAAATAAACCATTGTTGTACATAGTAGGTAATAACATTATGAATAATTATACATACTATAATTCAGCAACAACATATAAAGCTAAGAAGAGAACAAAAAAAAAATTTTAAGTACTAAGCTAAAGTAAAAAAAAACTACAAACTATGGTAAAACATCTACCTGAAGGATACAGTAACACCGAAATTCCCATATATACAGTTAGGTGCAGTTACAAGATAAGGTATAGTTATCTTTAGTTAACAGAAGAATAAAGAAAGTAAAGGGGAGCTATGTATGCCTTACCAATATGAAAAATGAGAGAGAAAAAGAAGGCTATATTAGACTAACACTATATACAGCATGAATGCCATCGTCAATGAAGGGAAATGTCTCAGACTTGTATATTAAGGATTAGTCTATTCCTTATTCATCAAGTAAGGAATTGAAGGGTTTGAGCATACAGGTCTTCACAAAAAATACATATAATAGTACATATTACATGATAATTAGTTTGCATGAATTAAGTCAAAGAGACTGCACCAGTAGATAACAATTATGATTTTGAAAGAAAGTAAGTAAAACAAGTGACATGATGCAGCAAAGGCTTTTGACAAGGTTTGTCATAAAGCGAAGTGGAAGATTCTAAACATATGGGATAGCAGAAAAATTTTGAATGTTATAAAATATGCAATAGAATGTCATGAGTAAAAGTTTATAGAGGAGTTTAAGAAGAATGTCAATTAAGTATGTGTCTGTACTGGTAATGAATATGATAATTCAGAAATGTATTCATGAAATGAAAGAAACAATGTGGGAGATGGAAAAAAGTTACAGTATTGATTTGTTTTCTTGTATGCAGATTATTTAGTGATTGCGGCAAAAAATAAGATATGGATAAGTGAAGTGGTGGTAAGAGTGGAGTACTTGTTAAAGAAAGCTAGGATAAAAACTAAGGGTTTGGTGAAATTTAGAAAGTAAGTGGAATGTATTATATTAGGTAGGAAATGACTGCATTAGTCATGAAACTGTAGAGTATGAAAATATATTATACCAATGGAAAATAATATTGGAAGAAATAAACATGCTCTATTGTTTAACAAAGTGTGTGTGTTTGTGTGTATGTGTGTGTGTGTGTATGTATGTATATATATATATATATATATATATATATATATATATATATATATATATATATGTGTGTGTGTGTATATATATATATATATATATATATATATATATATATATATATGTGTGTGTGTGGATATAGACCTATATATATCTATATATATATATATATATATATATATATATATATATATATATAGGTCCCCTTCAGATGGTCTAACTTTTAAAAGCTCGACTTTCTTATGGCCAAGACAATATGATCGAACTTTTAAAAGTTTGACTGTTCTGAATGGGGATCTCCATAGCATGCAGAATGGGAAGATTTCCCTTTACAACAATGTAGTGCGATCTCGGAGTTGGTATATTTAAATAGCAGGGGATGTGGGGGTTGCAGGGGGGCTTGACCCACTGCTAGCACTGTTTAGTTTTTTTTTATTTCTTTTTTTTTTTTTTCACATTTTCGAACATTCAGATGTTCAATCACATGGTCTTGACCATATGAAAGTCGAGCATTTGGATGTTCGATTATGTGATGTAGACCCATAGAAATATATATATATATATATATATATATCACACACACACACACACACACAACATATATATATATATATATATATATATATATATATATATATATATATAAAATGTTAAGTACACACATATTTGAAAAGTATTGTATTTAGTGGGAGTGTGCATGTTTCCAGCTAAAATGGAGAAAGAGATGTTAGAAGTATTATTTATTTATTTTTTTTATTTTATTTGGAGTTCAAGATTAAATCCAGTGAATAGAAGGGTGATGTACATTAAAAAAAAAAGGAGGAGGAAGATTGAATCTAAAAATCTTATTGTGTGCTTAACATCTGTGCATTTTTCTGTGGGTTATAAAGAAGAAAAAAGAGAGAGTTGCAAATAGTGGAGAAAATCTTATTCATAAGGTATAAAGAGGTATGGAATATGATGGAAAGAAAAGAATACTGAAATAAAAAAAATCATAGAACATAAAACAGTGGAAAATTATGGTATAACAGCGTTAGAGAAAATATTGTATGATATAGCCTTGGAAGGAATTGGAAGAAGATACAGACATGCTGTAAAGAATAGAAGGAAAATATTTGAGAATTTCTATGAAGCAGGGGAGTTTCTGTGGAGAATTTTGCTGAAAGAGTTGTATGTTGAAAGTAGTATGAAATATAAAGTATTTTAAGATATTGGAAGAAGGAATATGTGAGGTGTATAATGAGGAAGGAACATAACATTGTATGTGAAATTGTTCTGTCTTGCCGTTCATTCTTACTGATGGGTTCGGAGCCGATCTTCGGCTCAGACTCTGCCAACCGCAAAGCTCAAGGTCTCCAACCAGCTCGAGGCCAACTCCCTATCCCATGATGCATCCTGTGTTACCTCAGATCTCGTTTGCTGCTGTAACAGATCGGAGTATCCTTCACAGCTCTGCCCAGTGAAAGTTCTTTATTATATTTTTCTAGAATATTGTATACTTCTTAGAGTGGGGATTACTATCCCTTTTGTTTCTTCTCTTTGTAAGATACTTTAGCTATTTTTAGAACTCTGTTATTATATCTTAGTAATAGTTTATTTGTGTAGCTCTCGTGGCCATTTATATTTAGGCCTTTGTTGTATCCCTTTCCCTTTAAAAATTTGATATAGGAATTTAGTGCTTTCTCTGAATATTTAGATAGTAGACTAAATTAGTCTTCATTTGAGTGTGTGTACTTATTTAATTCATAGAGCCCGTTTAAATTAGAGGGCTAGGTTTCCGTTTTGGAACCTTGTTGGTTATTCTTTAGATTTGTTAAACAGTCAATTGTTAGGGACTCTTAGGGTGTTATTTAGCCCTTTGTTTTTGCCTTACTGGGACATTTAACTCTTTGTGTTTGTGTATATACTGTGTTCTGGAGGCCTTTCCATTTTGTTGCCTTTTTGATTTAATATGGCTGATCAGGATAAGGAGAAACACCCCAAATCATGGTTTAAGAAATGCCCTAAATATGTGCAAAAGATGTCTTTGACCGATGGTCATGTAAATTGTGTTTATTGTTTAGGCGAGGTGCATTTGCAGGAAGACTGCTCCATTTGCCATTCCTTCAGTACCCGTGTTTTGCATGAGAGGAAGAGGAAGTTAACTGACAGAGGATTGCTTAAATCCTCCTTTCTGGAAACCTTGGACAAAGATGGACATTCCAAATCTTCGAAATCTTCTAAGACTTTAAAATCAGCATCCTCAGAACTGAGACAATCTGCATTGAAAGCATTTGAAAAATTTTTGACGTTGGCTCCACAGACCTCGGAGCCAGGTGTCTTTACCTTTCGGAGCTGTTCCCCAGTCTTGGAACCAGTCTCTGCATTGTTAAAATCACTGAAACTTCAATCTCTGGCTTCATCTATTCCGTCTTCTCGGTCCTCAAGAACCCTTTCAGATTTGGATGTTGATCGAGTGGTGCAGAAGTTGTTGCAGACATCGGCACTTGCCAAATTGTTATTGGGTCCAACCCAAGGGGCTTCAGAACTCACATGAGTACTTCCTTCTACTTCTGTTCCTCCTCCGATCCAACCCAGATCTTCAGAGCTGGAGGAATTGGAACTGATGATTGTGGAGCCTTCAGAGCTGATGCCTGTTCCAACGTCATTAGTGCTGACTACTCAGACTTCATCGGTGCCTGTTGAGGAGTCTAGGAGCCTACACTTGCCAGTCGGGTCCGGGGAGGATAGTCAAATAGATCTTTCGGTTCCGACTCTGCCTCTCGGGGCTTTGGCGCGGATGTGTTAGTCGCCTACCTCTAGATCGGAACCCACTGTTCCAGTGCTGAGAGAATCCTCTGTTTCTTGAGATCAGGGGGTTTCTTCGCTCCGGAGCAGAGGTGCCTTCGATGCTATGAGTAGAGTAATGTCCCCTAGAACATCCACAACTTCAGGACCAGTGACCTCCTCCCCTAAAGGGCCTCTGTCTTCTTCTGCTTCACAAATCCCACTAAAGTGTAGAGACCCGGAACCTCAGGAAGCCCCACTGGGTGGACCCTGCTCTTCCGAGACCTCACCAGAAGCTCCCAGTGATGAGGTTCCCAGGAAGAGATTATGCAAAAGGAAGCATCTGGACTCCCCACAGGAATACATCACCTCAGACACCTCTTAGATGAATCAGAAGGGTCCCCACGATCCCCCTCAGGGGATATCTCTTTTGCAGATATTTTGGAAATCCTTAAACAGAGGGATGGCTGGCAGCCCATCAAACCTACTGAAGATGAGTCAGTTCTCCTGAAGACTTGTGGGTCTCAGCCCTCCACCTCTTGGCTGTGTCCGCTTATGAAGCTAGTCTCACGAAGGGTGTGGGAGTCTCCGGACAACATGAAGCCTGTCCCTAGGAGGCCTAATAAATTTATAACTTCCCCCACAAGACAAGACATTTCTCACTAAGAAAGTGCCTCTTGATGCCATGGTGGTGGCAGCAGCCACCAAGAAAGAGATATCGGAAACCTCTTCATCTGTCCATCCTCCTATTAGGGATTGTAGGATCATGGATAGATACGGAAAGCACATGTTTAGTTCAGCGACTTTTGTCATGCAATCACTGTACTACCATACACATTTTACGAGGTTCCAAGGGATCTCCTAAAAGAGCTTGGAGATGCTCTACAGGGTTCAGTAGCCGAGGAACTGTCAGAGAAGGTTGCTTCCCAGGCTTGCTACTCTTAATTCTGTGGTAAACTCTTCCATGCGTCTGATCTCGTATACAGCTGATGGAACAAGTAGCGTAGAGCGTACAGGAATTGCTCTTAGGAGACATTCCTGGATGCACTTGTGTTCCTTTGTGGAGCCTTTGAAGTCATTCTTTGTTAACACCCCTTTTGATGGCTTGTCTCTTTTCAAGCTGAAAGTGAAGGAAACTCTTACCAGGTGTGAGCAGGAAGGAAGCATTCTGTCTGCCATTGGAGTCCGTTTTTTCATGCCTTCTAGACCCTACCCCAAAGGTCAGAGTGGGGGAAAGATGTGGTTCCGTAAAGCCCAAGGAGCCTTTCAGGGCACACGTGGTGAACCCCCCCTCCAGGGGCAGAGCTGGGGGCAATAATGGAAGATGCTGCATACACAGCAGAGGGGGTCCACATAATCAGGGCGACAGAGAGAAGTTCTTTGGAAAGCTCTATCAGTGCTCCTGAAAGGAGGCCCACCTCTTCTACTCTGGAGGCATTCGGGAGACTCTTATCTTTGTACCAAGGCACCTGACTAAAAATCACAAAAGAAAGTTGGGTACAAAGCATCATATCCAGAGGATACGTTATTCCCTTCAACACCACACCTCCTGTAATAACAAAAATCCCGGACGTTCCACCCAGTTACAGGGAACAAGCAAGCATAGAGATTCAAAGGTTGTTAGAAAAAAAAGAGTCATCCAACCAGTCCCTGCAGACCAGACAGGATCCGGAATTTACTCAAGGTTCTTTTTAGTTCCAAAGAAAACAGGGAACTGGAGACCTATATTGGGTCTCAGCAGACTAAACAGATCTGTCAAAAAAGAGAAGTTCCGGCTAGTCACGCTTCAGTCGATACTTCCATTCCTAGGAAAAGACATTTGGATGTGCTCTATAGATCTCCAGGATTCGTACTACCATATAAAAATGGCCAGACCATCCAGAGATCATCTGCGCTTTCGGTTGGGAGCCAGTCACTGCCAGTTTTGGGCCCTGCCTTTGTTCTCACTACAGCCCCCAGAGTGTTCACCAAATGCGTGGCAGTGGTCACGGCTTACCTGAGGTGTTTGGGATTCCAGGTGTTTCTGTACTTAGACGACTGGCTCCTCACCGCCACCACCAGGCATCAGCTCATACAAGCCAGGGACACCACTTTGAGCCTTTGCAACCAATTGGGGATTACCATAAACTCAGAAAAATCTGCCTTGTCGCCATCACAACATATTGTTTTTATAGTAGCAGATTTGGACACCACCACCACTACCACCATCACACTAAAACTTCCTTCAGAAAGGGTGTCTGTACTTCGACAACAGGTTCTAAAACTTCTATCGATTGATGATACCAGCCTCAGAAGTGCTCAAATTGTTAGGGACGATGGCGGTTGCAATCTTAGCAATTCCCTTGGGCATGTGCACATTCGGATTCTTCAATGGCTGCTGTTCATGCAATGGTCCTATCAAGAACTTCCAATGTCACATCTGATTGCTGTAAAAAACTTGTACAAAAAGGATCTTCGGTGGTGGTTGACATCTCATCAAGTAACAATAAGTTGTCCCTTTGTCCTACCCACTCCAACAGCCACTGTGACCACGGACACTTCCCTAATCAGGTGGGGGGACCTTAATCAGGGGAGAACAGCCCAAGGCACATGGAACGATCTAAAGACCCATCTGCACATCACTGTCCTGGAGATGAGAGCAGTACTTTTGGTGTTGCAGTACTTTCAGGACTCTCTTCCTCTGGTAACAATTGCGATTCAGACAGACAACATATCTGTAGTCTGGTACATAAACAAACAAGGAGGAACCAGGTCTTACCCCCTGTGTTGAGAAGCCCTGAGAGTATGGCAGTGGGCTACCTCCACCCAGCGCTTTATGATAGCAATGCACATCCTGGGGAAATCCAATGTGATACAGACTGAACAGGGCAATTGTTTGCCTCACGAATGGTCCCTTAAGGAAGAGATAGTGGAATGGATATACTGCAGATGGGGCCAGCCTTTCTGCTATCTCTTTGCATCCCCCATGAATACAAAATGCAGCAGCTACTTTGCCTTAATCTCCCCTCCCAGAGATGCCCCAAGGGATGCCCTCATACACGATTGGCCTCCGGGTCTTCTTTATGCCTTCCCACCAATTCCTCTGATACCCAAAGTATTACAGAAAGCCAAAGCCTTGAGAAGGACCATCATTCTAATAGCCCCTTACTGACCTCATCATATTTGGTTCCCCTTCCTTTGACCTCATCTGTTGGAAGAACCTTGAATTCTGGACCCAGTTCCAGACCTCCTGATTCACTCATCGGGGGCTCTTCAATCCCCCTCTTCAGTCCCTCAAATTGACAGCTTGGCTGCTCCAATTCCCAGTATAGCCAGGTTCCATAACCTCTCAACTGAAACACAACATATCTTAATATCTTCTCATAAATCGTCTACTAGAAAATTGTACCTCAGCAAATGGAAAAGATTTTCTATATGGGCTACTCAGAACAATATTGACCCTTAGCCAGCCCCGATTTCCTCTATCCTGGAATTTTTGACTATGCTTTTCAATGAAGGAGCTGCTGTAGCCATCATTTGCGTTCAGCTTGCGACAATCTCTAATTTTCACTTTGGCAGAGAGGGATCTAATTTAATGTCAAATAAACTATCCAAAGACATTTTTAAGGGGACCATGTACCTGAGACCACCTGTTAAATAAATATCCTTATACACCTTGGAATATGAATTTTATGCTTTCATGCATCATCATCCACCATTTGAACCAGCTTCTTTATGTGAATTGAAGTATTTATTTTGGAAAAAAATTTTCTTAGTAGCTATCACATCTACTCGGAGAGTTTCAGAATTGCAGGCCTGGTGTATTAAACCCCCTTACTTGATTTTTCATTCTGATAGAGTTTCCCTATGAATGAATCCCTCATTCTTGCTTAAAGTTTGTTCTGAAGCTAATGTTAATCAAACGATAGAATTACCATTTTTCCCCAGTCATAGCAATAAGTTGGAGTATATGCTGCACAAACTTGATGTTCACAGGCAACTTCGATTCTACCTGGATAGAACCAAAGAATTTAGAAAATCTGATCAGCTCTTTGTTTCCTTTTCAGAGTCCAAAAAACGTGGACCTGTGGCAAAAAACACTTTGTCGAAATGGCTATCAGCTTGCATCTCCTTTACTTATTCATTAGTGAATGCTCCACTACAACACAAATTAATGCCCATTCAACTAGAGCTGTTTCTACTTCTTCAGCATTTACTGCCAGGTTACCAATAGATACAATTTGTGCAGCAGCCACTTGGTCAAGGCCTCATACCTTTATCACTCATTATAAAGTAGATAGGGCCTCCAGGGACAGGGCTTCTTTTGGTTCCACTGTCCTGAGGAATATACTCCCTTGAGCCACCCAAGAATGATGGTGCTTGGGATGCTACCCATCAGTAAGAATGAATGGTGAGATAGAGCAACTTCACATAAAGAAGTTTTGTACTCACCATAATGTTCCATGTGATTTGTTCATCTCGCCTTCATTCTTACTTAGCACCTGCCTACCCCCTCCAGGCTTTCTCAAGGACTGAGAATTATGAATTGTCATGGTCTGTTTGTCTTTTTTCCATTGTTTCCTTATCTTAAGATATGAATAGTGGTATATGGTATATTGGGGGAGCAAACAAGATGTGAGGTAACACATGGTGCATCATGGGATAGGGAGTTGGCCTTGAGCTGGTTGGAGACCTCAAGCTTTGTAGTTGGCCGAGTTGGAGCTGAGGATCGGCTCCAAACTCATCAGTAAGAATGAAGGAGAGACGAACAACTCACATGGAAAGTTATGCATAACTACTACTTTTTTTTTTTTTTTAGAATAATAAAAAATGAGCAGTTTTGCAGAAGTTTTAAAAAGGAATATAATGGTAAGGATTTAGACATGTAACAGTGGATATGATATCATGTGGAAACTATGAGAAACAAAAAATGACAAACTGGAAAAATGGGGCAAAATATTATTCATAGCAACCATGAGAGTGTAGAAAAGATATGAAGGCTTGTTGTATAGTTAAATTAGAAATGATGACAGTCTGCCAGATGAAATAAAAAGATGGTTTTGGAAGAAAGGACACTAGATAAAGAAATTTTAAACAGTAGTTAATGTTGTTGACTTAAATGAGATAACTTTTGAACTTCTTTCGGCTGTTCCCATTAGAGGTCGCCACAGCGGATCAACTGTTTCCATTTCTTCCTGTCCTCTGCATCTTGCTCTGTCCCGCCAACCACCTGCATGTCCTCTCTCAGTACATCCATAAACCTTATCTTAGGCCTTCCTCTTTCCCTGTTACCTGGCAGCTTCATCCTTAGCATCTTTTTCCCAATATACTCTGCATCTCTCCTCAGCGCATGTCCAAACCAACATAATCATGCCTCTGTGGCTTTGTCTCCAAACCTTCCAACCTGGGCTGACCCTCTAATATACTTATTCCTAATCCTGTCCATCCTTGTCACACCCATTGCAAATCTTAACATCTTCAGCTCTGCCATTTCAAGCTCTGACTCCTGCCTTTTTGTCAATGCCACTATCTCCAACCCATATAACATAGCTGGTCTCACTACCCTCTTGTAGACCTTCCCTTTCACTCTTACTGGTACTCATCTGTCACAAATCACTCCTGACACTCTTCTTCACCCCTCCATCCTGCCTGTTCTCTCTTCTTCACCTCTCTTCCACACTCACCATTACTCTGAACTGTTGATCCAAAATATTTAAACTCATCCACCTTCGCCACCTCTACTCCCTGCATCCTCACCATTCCTCTATCCTCCCTCTCATTCACACACATATTCTGTCTTAGTCCTGCTGACCTTCATTCCTCTTCTCTCTAGAGCATATCTCTTTTGAACTGATAAATGTAAATTGAGTATGTAGATTATATTTTAAGAAAAACGGGGAATAAAGGACAAAATATATGTTATGAATATGAACGTATAAATAATGTAAAGAAGTGTAAATAAGCAAAGATGTAAATAAAGCAACTCTTACTCTTTTTTAATAAGTACCATGAAATCTTTTACATTCATCTGAGCTTCTACCAACTCGGGCAGGTGGGATCTCATTTTAACATCTCTTCTGAAGGATGACGCGCGCATAAGTTCAGCAATCCCTTTAGTGTTAGTATTGGAAAATTAGCAAGCCCCTGGGTTGGGAATACAAGTCACAGCCTTCTCATCTTCCAGCACTATGTCTTTTCAGTGTAATCTAGTGGTCTAGGAATTTGACATGCTGACAAAGATACCCCATGGAGATCTATGCACAAAATTAGAATTGCAGGTGACTTTTCTGACTGTGCTATCCAACCTTGTCATGCAACTCATGCAGTTTATAGAGCAAATCATACAGTGGAAATAGGCATTGTCATATGTCAGCATGCCTGGTTCAGACAGTCTAACTTTGTGGAGAATCTTAAGACATCACTCACCATTAATTTTCCACACCTCAGAGGACCTTTGCCCATAACCAGAGGACTGCCTGGAATTTTTGGTTTAAAGAAGGTCGTTAGTTTTCTATTGAACAACATACAAATAAAAAACGGTGTTGCAGAGGATGCGAATGGTTGCTGTCTGAGAAGAAGAGATGGTCTGAAAAATCAGGAGTCTGCAGCCTTTCTTTTTCCAAACACTTGATGGCCTGTATGACTATCCCAATGTGCAAGCAGTGTTTTTTTTTTTACCTCCCTGCATATCTCTGTGGTTTACTATGAAAATTTTGAAATAAAAAATTTTGAAAATCAAAATCTTGAGACCGTAATATTGAAAGCCCAAAATGCTGAAGAAGATCACTGTATCAAACTTGAATTTTGAAGCCCCCTACAAGTGTGGACCTAGGAATGAGTGATCTCATGGTCTTGCAGGGGTGTGGTCCTAGTAACAAATGCTGACATGGGTCCTACAGGGAAGCATATCTAGGAACTCAATATTATGGCCTCAAGACTGACTTCTAGCTGCATCCAAATAAACAGGCTGAACCTAAAAATGGCTGTTTTGAAGCAACTAGCACTTCAAGTTGAGACTCTTCAAGATTAAAAAAGCACATTTCAGAACCCAGTTAAATAAACATTCAGCCATTGTTGTAATTCATCAATTATCCTATAAAAACTTTCCATGGCATATTAACATTTAAACCAGTGGGTGTTATGGTATAAAATTGTAGAATATGCACCACTTTCATTGTATCCAGTAGTTTTTCTTATAATTGTGTGTATAACTTAGACATAAGAACCTGTCTTATAACAAAAAAACCCCAAAAAACTTAAGTCCCATATTTTCCATCATGTATCCTCCAGATATTTTCAGCTACAGAAGTATAATTTTTTTTGCAATCTGTAAGATGTTCTAAATTTTTACCGTACGAGTGGTTTTGCCAGTATAAAAAAACATTGCAAGAACAAACAATAGCGCAAAACACCACAGAAGATTGACAAGTAAAATGTTTCCTGATGAATAAATTGCCTGACTGAAACTTCCAAAAGGCTTCTGTAGAAACTAAATCACATGCCTTACAATGTAAACATGATTTACTACCAAATTCCTGTGAGTCATAATTAAGATTTAATTTCATAGACTCAGATCTACTCATAACTAGTTAATACTTTAAATTAGCTGTAGTAAAATAAGTAATGGATAAGCTGGTAAAATGGAAGCTAATTTGGAATTGCATAATAAGATATGCCAATGGGACTTAACTGTTGCTGCCATATGTTCTGTAATTCCACTATATTTAGTAATAAAGTAGGTTCTAAATCATTAGTGTCAGCGTGCATATTTTTCCTTCCTTTACTTTTAACTAAAGAATGAAAAATGTTCGCAACATTCTCATAATTGTATTCCCTGTGTACAAATATATTAACAATATTATTAACTTCATGATGTCAATGCTATTATATAAATGGGCGGCACTTATAAATTCACCAGTAGATAAAGCCCTCATAAAATGTCTAGGATGCTGACTACTGACCCATAATAATTAGTAGCTGTCTCTCTTCTATATAAAGTAGTAAAAATTCTTCCACTGACTGACTATAACATGTTGTACATCTACAAATGTAACAGTATCACCACTTCAGCAGCAGCCTCCTTTTCCCCATTTTCTACATGGGGTCATGGAATTGTGTTAACTGTCACCATGTCTCTTGATTCAGTGCCACACTCCTGCCTTCTTTGACACTCATGCCTGACTGTCACAGATTTTCTTTCACACAATCCTTCCACCTCCTTGCTGGACATCCTTCTTTTCTCTTACCTTTTTCCTGTCTGTCCCACATCATCTTCAACAGGTTGTTGTCTACGTTTCTGCACTTGTCTAAACCACTGTTTTTTTTCATCTTTTCTGCAATTGGAGCTACTTCGGCTTCTGCTCTTATGCCTTCATTTCTTTTCTGTCCCGCAGAGTGCATCCTACCACCCTTCTCAGGCAACTTCATTTCCATCACCTCTTGCTTCTCCATCTGCTCTGTCTTTACTGCCCAGGTTTCTGTACCATACATTAGTACTGGTCACACCACTGTCTTGTACACGTTACATTTCAGCTTCTTTGGCATTCTTCTGTCATAGACTACATCTGACACTCTATGCCAGTTTGGTTGCATCCCCTCTGATTCTAGCTTTGACCTCTTCATTCAGACGTCCCTTCTCCTCAATCACTCCTCCCAGATACGTAAAGCTGTTTACCTGTTCCGCTGTCTTTCCTTCTATCTCAATTCTCAGCTTCTTCTGATTTTCCCAGTTTGCTGCCATTGCCACCATCTTATCTGTGCTTAGTTTCATCCCATGTGCCTTCAGTTTTGCATTCCATTGCTCTGTACTTTGTTGGAGTTCTTGCTCATAGTCTTCCTGTAATGCCACATCATCTGCATACACCAACTTTGTTGATTTGTTCCCCTCCATCCTGTTTGCTAACGTAGTCCATCACCAGTATGAACAGCAGTGGGCTCAGAGCTGAACCCTGGTGTACACCCACTCTCACTGAGAACCCCTCTCTGAGGCCAGACACTGTTCGTACTTGAGTCATTGGGTCCTTGTATGTAGCCTGCACTAATTCTACCAGTGTTTCTGGGACTTCGAACCACCACAGTACTGCCCAGATCAGCTTTCTTGGGACTTTATACAATAAACGTTTTATGGACTTGCAACCTGTTTGCTGACACAATCGTTTTATTGGATTAGTGGTTTTGGCATCACAATCCTTTTCCACTTCTTTTTTATTTCTTGGGACCTTGCCGTCTGCTTTTCCAAGTCCAAAAATACCCAGTTGAACTTTTTCCTCATCTCTAGTCTCTTCTCAACATTGCAAACATTGGGTCAGTTGTGCTGCATCCTGATCTGAATTCAAACTGCTCATATCCCATCTTATATTCTCCTACTGTATCTGTTTTATCAATAACCCTCTCTAAAACTTTCATGCATTGTGATAGGAGTTTGATTCCTCTGTACTGCCCACAGTTGTGGATGTCCCCTTTGTTCTTGTACACTGGCATGAGTATGCTTATTCTTCAGTCATCTGGGACACGCGTTTCTTGCCACACTGCTATAACTACCTCAGGAGCCATTTCTTCCTTATTTGACCCAGCATCTTTGTCATATCTGCTGTAACCTCATCTGCTTTCCCTGATTTCATTTTCCTTAGTGCTATTATTACTTCTTGTAGGGTGGGCTCCTCTTCATCTGCCATTGTAGGCTGTTTCTGGGGCAGTACAGTTTTTGGGGGGTTTCCTCATTCAGAAGCTGCTGGAAATACTCCTTCCATCTGCCTTTGATGTCCTGTAACTCGTGAGCAGGCTGTTGCTGGTATCCTTCATGAAGGGTGTCTGACTATCTTCTTTAGCTTTCTGTCTTTGCCTTGCAACTTGATATAGCTTCTTTGTGCCATCTAATGAGTCACTTTCCAGAAGCTGGTAGAGTGCCTTGGATGGCCTCTTCTTTGCTATTGCCACTACTTACTTAGTTTCTTTGTTAGCCAACCAGTATTCCTTCCTAGCCTGGTCAGTCTTTTCTATCTCCTACTGTTTCCTGCACTCCTCCTTTCTTTTGATGACTTCCTGGACTTCTGCATTCCACCACCAGCTTTCCTTAAGTGCAGTGGATATAAAAAGTGTACACACTCCTGTTAAAATGCCATGTTTTTGTGTTATAAAAAATGAGACCACAATAAATGATTTCAAAACTTTTTCCACCTTTAATGTGGCCTGTAACCTGTACAATTCAATTGAAAAACAAATCTGTTATGGGAAAAAATGTAAAAAATAAAAAAACATACAATAGGCTGGTTGCATAAGTGTGCACACTCTTAAACTAATACTTTGTTGAAGCACCTATTGATTTAATTACAGCATTCAGTCTTCCTGGGCACACACCTGCCATCAATTAAAGAGAGACTGATTAATCCCAAATAAAGTTCAGCTGCCCTAGTAGGATTTTCCTGACATTTACTTAGTTGCCTGCTACAGCAAAAGCCATGGTTTGTAGAGAGCTTACAAAGCATCAAAGGGATCTCATTGTTGAAAGGTATCAGGAGAAGGGTACAAAAAATATCTACAGCATTGGATATACTATGAAACACAGTTAAGACAGTCATCAAAAAGTGGAGAAAATATGGGACAACAGTGATGTTACAAAGAACTGGACATCCCTCCAAAATTGATGAAAAAGACGAGACGAAAACTGGTCAGGGAGGCTGCCAAGAGACCTACAGCAACACTGAAGGAGCTGCAGGAATTTCTGGCAAGTACTGGTTGTGTACTACATGTGGCAACAGTCTCCCATATTCTCCATCTGTCCGGACTATGTGGTAGGGTTGCAAGATGGAAGCCTTTTTTTTTACACAGAAAAACATCCAGGCCAGGCTAAAATTTACAAAGCAATACATCAGGTCTCCCAAAAGCATGTGGAAAAACGTGTAATGGTCTGATGAGACCAGGGTTGAACTTTTTGGCCACAATTCCAAAAGGTACCTTTGGCGCAAAAACAACACTTCACATCACCAAAAAAAAACATCCCCACAGTGAAGCATGGTGGTGGTAGTATCATGCTTTGGGGTTACTTCTCTTCAGATGGAACTGGGGCTTTAGTCAAGGTGGAAGGAATTATGAACAGTTCCAAATACACTTTTGGCCCAAAACCTTCAGGCATCTGCTGAAAGCTGAAAATGAGGAGGAATTTCACCTTTCAACACGACAATGACCCCAAGCATACATCCAAATAAAAAAAAGAATGGATTCACCAGAAGAAAGTTTAAGTTTTGGAATGGCCCAGCCAGAGCCCAGACCTAAATCTAATAGAAAATATATGGGGTGACCTGAAGAGTTCTGTGCATAAGAGATGCTCTTGCAATGTGACAGATTTGGAGTGCTTTTGCAAGGAAGAGTTGGCAAATATTGCCAAGTCAAGATGTGCCATGCAGATAGACTCCTACCCAAGAAGACTGAATGCTGTAATTAAATCAAAAGGTGCTTCAACAAACTATTGGCTTAAGGGTGTGCACACTTATGGAACCAGCTTATTGAACGTTTTTTATATTTTTTCCCCTAACAGATTTGTTTGTTGTTCAATTAAATTGTACAGGTTATACGTCACATTAAAAGTGCGACAAGTTTTGAAATGATTTATTGTGGTCTCATTTTTTATATGACAAAAACCTGGCATTTTAACAGGGGTGTGTGCACCTTTTATATCCACTGTACCTTATTTCCATACCTGAATTGGCCACATAACTATTCTGTAGTCTGCACACATGCTGTTTTAAGGCACTGTCATTCTTCTTCAGCTCCACCTATTTCCTCCTCTTCTTGGGGTGCTAGAGCCCTGCGTAATTCCGAGAACTGTTGTATTTTCTCTGCAGTCAACTTCCAGGTCTTCAATGTGGTCTCTGTTGACCTTAGAGCCTTCTCTGACCACTGGTTGAAGCTGATTGTGGCAGTCAGTGGTTTATGCTGTGGGCTGACTGTTTCACTGGGGATGATTTTGCAATCACTGATTCTTCCCCAGTGCCTTTTCTTTACTAGGAGAAAGTCTACCTGAGATTGATGTTCACCACTCCTGTATGTGATCTTGTGACTCACTCTCTCTCTCCCTCTAACCATGTGTTGACTACTGTCAAGCCATTTGCCAGACAGAAGTCTAGAATGGCCTCTCCTTCTTTATTCCTGTTGCCCCACCCATGTGGACCCAGGCAGTCCTAAGACTAAGAGACCAGTTGACATAATAGTTAAGGTCTACGCCTCCCATGCACAAGGTATAAGGTTTGATCCTGACCTCTGACCAATGCCTGTTTGTAGTTTGTATGTTCAGTGTGTCTCTTTGGGGTTCCTCCCACCTCCAGAAAACATGCTGAGCGTTTCCATCTCAAACTCGCCAATGAATGGAGCTGTGGGCAGCAGCACAGTCTCTATATGGTGCCCTCTATGGGTAAGAGTTGTATAGACCAACTGCTTTGGGGCATCTACTGTGCTGCGCAGTATCCTCTAGATAGGAGAACACGGATCACAGACTGCGTGCCATGGCAGGGCTAGCCACTCAACGGTGTAAAATATAGCTCTAGGTGATTCGGTCATGTTGACTAGTTTCTATCACCACAGTTCCCATAAAATTCTGTGCCACGGATACTGGAGTTTAGTTGTAATAAATGTTAATGAAATTGAACCTTAGAGCCTTGAAATATATATAAAAAAATAATCTGTGTACCACACATAAAATTTCAATATAATGCATGAAAATATCTAAAGAATAAATATATTTCTGTTCAACAAAATTCATAAAAAATATTTGCATATATTAGACCAAACCTTTCCCCCATTGCTGTGTCTTTAATTGGAAAAGAAATGCTTCAAAATAAAAGTAATTGTGTCCAAGAAAATTTCAATAATTAAAAAATTCCATTTTTTACGCCCATCAGGTAAAAAATAAACAAGAACTTGTAACCCAGAATGGTGTGTTACATTGCTGTATACAGCTTTAATATCAAAAATTGCCATGAAACAGTCATCAGATATAGTTGCATCCCAAATTCTTTCTAAGAAGTGATATGACTCCCTTATATAGAAATACCCACATTTGGTCCAAGGTTGTATTGCTATAAGAACATTCCATTTTTTCCAGTGTAGTCCTGCACAGAAAAACAATAGGTGTCAAATAGGAGGATTTACCAAAGATTTATGGGCCATGGGCAGACTGTAAAATTTAGGTGCACATGAAAATTTAAACTGAAATGCATTCAAATCAGGTTTTGTAATACCACCCAAATTATAACACCTCAATAAAATGGCTTTGTATTGACATAAATAATCATCCATAGGATCCCTTATCTAATATTTGGTAAGATGTTTCATCCAGTAACATTTTCAAATGTGAGTCCTCATAAAATTAAGGTTCCATCAATACTATGTTACCCATGCTTTTTGGCTTCTTTTGTAGCCAAAAATCCATCTTTACATGTTTTTTCTGAATCTTTCAAAGCCAGTCACTCTTGTTTGTTTCAATTATGAAAAAATTGCTTATTAGCAGAAAATATTTTAATGTCTTGTATTAATAATTTTTCATAAATATCATTGTAGACATTAGATACTCTAGAACAAAAAGAAGAAACATTAACATGGCACTAATAAAGGTAAATATTTTAGAACAATTCCCTTTTCATTCTTCATAGGCTTTATAAAAAGAATATCAAACAGAAATTCCAATGACAAAGATGCATTTTCCTTCTCATTTCCTTGTGTCACGTATCCTAAGGATTTTTGTGCATGTTTTTTTGTAAACCAAAATAATACCTTAATTTAATTTTTCATATAATTTTTTTAAAAATCAGTTAATGTCTTTTAAAGGCTCGGCAACATCATGGCTACAAACTTCAAAAGTTTAGCCAAGAGTTTTTTTTTGTGTTCCACATTTAAATCAAAGGAAGATAAGTTAACAGTTTGAAAGACATGACCGTTACCATCATCAAAACCTGAATTACTAGAAAAAACAAATTCATCACACAAGGGATGATAATCTGGATGGAAAAGTTTAAAAACTACTTTGCTGCTTTTTTGTTACCTGCCACTGTTTAGTGTTCTCACTCTAATTCTTTCAACCTGCCATTTTATTTTCCAGTGTCTCTTCATTCAGGGAATCTGGTGTTTTGGATGACAAGTCCTCTGATTGCCCAGAGGCTCCATAGGACTCCCTGAGTGGTCAGTAGGAATAAAAGAATGATCTGTATCAGTGAGCATGATTGAAACCAATCATTGTCCTTTCTCTTCCAGCCTCTGTTCATGTGAATGTCATAATGTGTAACAGTTACCTTTGAAAGAAGGACCTTCCCATTTAAAGATACAGTTACTAGAGAAATAATTTTTGTCTTTGGACAGTTGCTTCTGTTTGTGTTTCAAAATTCCTTGCTCAGTATCATTTTATTTTTTATTTAAATCACCATTTCTCTTAATAAAAGAATCCTTAGGAAGAAAAGCTGTTAACTGAGATTGTAATTGTAAAATTTCTAACACTGAAACCTCATGTTTACATCATTCATGTTCAGTGAGTATATGTAACCATTCATAGGTAGGCACTAGGCTATCGGCCCTAGGGCCTATACAAGCCTCAAATGAGCAATTAAGTGCCGCTTTCTGCCATGCTTGTAAATCATTTTATATTCATTAAATGCAGCGGATGGTTGACGTAAAACAAGCAAACCCCTAGGTACAATTTGTAAAGCTAAATATTGCTCTAAAAACAACTTTTTGCAGAACACATTTAGTTCTTATTTGTTATTGTTAATTAAATAATGTGGTATACAACATGGTTATCACCAGTTGTCCTATATCTGATTGTCTTGTATGAGTTTCTGTCATACCCTGAAGAAACAAGGTATCCACTACATCCTTCTGTGCCTCAAATTGGCTCTCCATCAAACCAACACAATCAGCTGTTTACATATCTGATACCACCAGTGAAGATGGATGGAATGGCAAAGATTTTTGTAATGTCAATAGGATTATTACATTTTTATTTTATTTTACATTTGTTTACTGGGAAGGTCCGACTGGACACAGGTCCATTTTCAGTGGAGGCCCTGGGAGAAAAGCTCCAGTAACAGTAAAATACAATGGATACACATTCACTAGATAAATCATACAGGGGCTCAATACCATAGCGCATACTTAGCATGCAATATAACAGATAGCAATAACAAGATAAAATAATACAGGAGTATTTTTTTAGTTGAGCATACTCTATAAATAATAACATCTTATGACATAACAGAGTGAGTAATTACTAATATAATTGTTTCAATCTCTATATTTTTGGGAAAACAAGTAAGGAGAGTGGGAGGTGGAGAGTCATCATTTGATAGTAGAATCCCAGCAACAGTGAGTTGATATGGCCTAGCCTGGGGGGTAACATGGGCAGAGCCACTTTTTTATGTAATGAGTTTTGAGAAGTTTTTTTTAACTGGAAAGTAGAAGTGGTAGAGGTTAGGTGATCTAGGAGAGCATTCCAGGTTTTAGCAATGGAGCAGGCAGAGAGAGATTTGCCAGCCTCATTTTTGCGTTTAATGACATTTATGTAGTTCAGGTGTGAAGATCTTAAGTTTCTGGAGGGGGTGTAGGGGTGAATTAGTTGTTTCAGGGCAGGAGTTTTATCAGGATGGTAGTAGAGTTTATGTGCAATTGTTAGCTGGTTATGTAGGAGAAGTTGTAGAAACTCAAGCCATGTCAGTTGCTTGAGGGCTAGACAGTGATGGGACCTATGAGTGGCTTTCGTAGCAAACTTTGCAATCTTGTAGCAAGACTCCATCTTGGTTAGTTCTATGTGGCGAAGGTTAGTTAAGATAGGGGAGGCATATAGGAGGATGCATAACAGATGGGTTCTAGCAATGGTGGCTTTGGTGTGCTTAGTCATGAATTGACGGTTCCTATAAAGGAATCCAATCTTTTTGTTGACCTTTTTGATTGTTTGGGCAATATGGATGTCAAATTTCAGATTATTGTTAATTTCTGTGCCTAAAAGCTTAGTGTGTGATGTTGGGGTGATTAGTGTATAATCTTTGGATTTTATGGCAAAGTTATTGTCTACTGGAGGAGATCTACCAGGGCTGAAGAGAATGAGTTTGTTTTTTTTTGGGATTGAGTATAAGCTTGATGTTGGTAAACTATTCTTCGGCTAGGGTAAAGTTATTTTGGGTGATGGTTTTTAGTTCGTTCAAGGTGGGTGCAGCACATATAATAGTGGTATCATCTGCGTACTGCACTATAGAAGCAGAGAGTGAGGATGATGCTATTTGATTAGTAAATAGTGAAAATAACAAGGGACTGAGGATGGACCCTTGTGGGACACCTATAGCAACTGGTAGTAATGGGGACAGTAGGTCTTGCCATAAAACTGTTGTTGATGGTTAGATAAATAATTACCGAACCAGGAAATGGTGGAGGAGCTTATGTTAAGGGTAGCTAGGGTTTCTAGGTGCATTCTATGATTAACCATATCAAAGGCTTTGGATAAGTCTAAGAATATGGAGGATACATACAGACATTGTTTCTATGCTTATTGACAGTGTTGGAGAATGAAAGCAGTGCTGTGGTAGTGCTATGGGAAGGTTTAAAGCCATGCTGGGATGAGGATAGTAGCTTTCATAGCTACTGTATTAACAGTAACCATCAGCTGTCCAATTGATCCATATTCACCAAGCTTCATGAAATAAAACAAATAGCTCATGAACAAACAACAAGAAAGAAAAAAACTTTAGGATAATTGATGAAATAGGGGGAGGGCTGAATGAGAATTTAAGTTTTTTGAAATGTGCATTTTAACCTTGAAATGTCTAGAAACTTGAGTCGCTCGTTATTTCAGTAAAGCTTTTTTAGATTCAGCCAGTTTTATTTGTTTATTTGAATGAATTTTTGTCTGTCTTTCATGTTTATTTGGTAGCTTCTAAGCTGGCCTGCAAAAAAATTGTTAATATTGACTACATTTTGCTTACTACAACTGTTTTCAGTACTTGTGAATCTCACTCATTACTGTAAAATCGCAGATGACGCTACTGCAAACACTAATCTTTATCACTACCTATGTAAACAATACGTCTTGTTTAGCCAGCCTTCCCCAAGATGATTAATGGTTGCAGTGGCTTCATCTGGTACTACATAGTGTTGAGTGAGATTCCCATATTCTGAAACAGTTGTAGCAAGCAATGTGCAGTTAATACAATGGTTTCAGTACTTTGGAATCTCACTCAACACTTAAGTTCCAGACAAAGCCACTGCAAGCACTAATTTTTATCAGTACCCACATAAGCTGTATGTGCTGTTTAGCCAGCCTTTTGCAAGATAGGATCATTTTCTTATAAACACTTTTATTGAATTATCACTTAAGACATAGATGCACATAAATTAATTAAAAAATATTTTTCATTTGCATACATTATACATTACATATATGTTTTATTGCTTTATAACAGCTGTCATTGGTCCAACATTACACATATAGCTCATTTTCTGCCTTCCCTTAAACCTCACTCCTCTTCCTGTACATTATTCTGCATGTATTGCTCCCACAAATGCAGTTTATTTTTATGTAACGTGTTCCTTCCCTTTTTCTTAAGATCCTTCTTCCGTTTGTTTTGCCTCTTTTACAATATTCATTACTCCAAATACAGTTGGTTTAGATTTTGATTTCCATTTTCTAGTAATTGCTTTGTGGCAGCCAATAGAATTAACCTCAGTCAAGTCTTTCTTTGTCTAGGCAGTTCAAATCCTGTGTCCCAGCCGAGAAGAATCATGTCCTTCTTCACAGCAATTTGTTTCACCAATATTTTGGGTGCAGTACTCTGCAGGGAATTTTTAAAGTCTGCCAACTCATTACACTCCCAAAAATATATTCACGGTTAGCTTTCTTCCCTATCATACCTCCAACATTTGCTCTCTGTCCGATCAAAAATTCTGTGACATTTGCATGTCATGTGCAAACCTCTCCAAGTAAAAATCATAAACCTTCTGGACTTTCTTGCATAATTGAGAGGCATGATGCATGTGTCCCCCCATTGTTGCCTTTTAAGTTGCTTATCCGGTCTGTCTTACCAATTTTTTGTAACCTTTTCTGATTGATTCTTATAGTTTTCATGCAATATGTATATGTCCTACTAATTATCCATTTTTAAGCAGCAGCTTCTGTTCTAGATTTAATTAAAAACTGTCAGAGGAGGTCTTTCACTTAAGACTTGTCTGTCCATTTCCCTTTAACTGTAATATGATATCAATCCCTGGAAGGAAAGACAGTCTCTAGCCTGCAGTCCAGACATCTTCTTGGCTTGAACGTACTCTGTTACTTCTCCCTGTCTAGTTATTTGCTTCCAGTGTCTTGGTTCCTTTGCCAGTTTTCTCCATTAAATTCCAGCCCTTCTCCCTGTTTCTGTACCTTGTATACCCCTAATTGCAGTAATTCCTACTGGCAAAATGTTATTACTCCTTTCTTATGTTGGCTTAGTTCCTTAGAATATTTTCTGCAACTTAGGTATGCTATATATTGGAAGATCTGCATCGAAATTCTGCTTTCTCCTTATTTCTTGAACTCTCCCCTGCTTCGTCATCATCCTTTTCCACTTTGAATTGTAATCTTCTGCTTGTGTTGTGTATGAGAGCTAACTGCATAGCTATGAAATATCCTAAACAATCTTGTTCTATTGGGAGGATCAACGTATCCAGTTTAACTCTTGCTCCCTCCAAGATAAATTCCTTCAGTTCTTTATTAAGTATAATATCCTCTTTTTCTCTAGTTGATGAAAACATACCTGACCTGTATATAAAACAAACTAAAAACATTTTCATTGCGTGGATCTTATTATTCAAAGCCTTAAGTGAGAATTCAAGTTTCATACTTTTTGTATTATCTTTTGTTTAGTCTCTTCCCACATTTCCTTCGCGGCCATAACAGAAGCCATTTTAATCCATATTTGTATATACTTCATCTAATTCCATCCATCCACAACCCCTTTTTCAATTTTTGCATATGGGGTCGGGGTGTCATTTCACCAGTGACAATCAATCATTTAGAGCCAAGATTTACTCTTCCAGGTGACTAGCCCTGCCACATTACTTCTTCCACACCACACACTCACATGCACAGTCACACTTAGGGTTAATTTAGAGTGTATAGTCCAGCTACTGCGTGTTTTTGGAATGTGGGAGGAAACTGGAACACCCGGAGGAAATCCACGCAAACATAGGAAGGACATGCAGACTCCACACAGATGGCACCCCAGCCGATAATTGAACTGGGGAATCTCTTGCTGTGATATGACAACACTATCCACTGTGCCACTCTGCCATTTTATTGTGTCCTCATAAAAATGAGTATTGATGAACCAGTTCATGTGTGGGTACATAATTTATGGATATAGTCTTTGTTTTGTCTTTATCATTTTTGTATCCTGAAAAGACTTGAAACCGTCTGAAAATTTTCCACCACACCAAGATGTCCTTTTCTGGATTTATCAAGTACAACATAATACCGTCTGCAAATAAAGCCAACTTTTCTTGATTGCCATACCACTTATATGTTTGCATTTCTAAATCCCTTATTTTCTTTGCCAAGGGCTCTAAATATAAAGCAAATAAACTGGTAAGAGAACACTCCTGCCTGGTTCCTCTGTTCAAATATAACTTATTGTAGAGGAACCCTCCCAAGTTAATTCTTGCCTCTCATCCTTCACACATCCTCCTAATCACCCCTATTATTGTATCTGGGAATGCAGATGCGTCCATTTCCTGATTTATAAAATACCAGCTTACTATGTGGAATCCTTTCTCTGCATCAAGACCAATCAGCAACAGTGGTATTTTCTTACATTCTGCTTCCCTCTGAATCATTGTTCTGTTAATGTTATCAAGTGTTTGCTTTCCCTCCACAAACCCTCTAATCTATATCTATCAATTTTGATGACACGTTTACCATTTTTTTAGCTAGCATAGACATGAATACTTTATAATCATGGTAAAAAATTGAAACTAGTCTATATGAAGCTGGGTCTGATGTGTCTTTACCCTCTTTGGGTAAAACAGCTAGTCTTCCAAGACGCTGGTGTTTCCCCTTTATTTAAAATGCTATTAAGTAAACCTTTTCAGTTCTTTATCACTTTGTTCCCTCCTAACTTCCAAACTTCTGCAGGAATGCTGCCTGTTCTTGGAGACCTCCCTGCAGACTGATTATACATTGCTATTTCTATCTCATCTCCTCCTGTCTTTATTATTAGTTGTTGTCTCATCTTCCTTAAATCTTGGCATAATTAAGTCTCCATAAGTATTTCCATTTGTGCTCTTTCTTGGTTACCACATTCCTCTGCTTTATACAAATTTTCATAAAAATTCTGAAATATCTGTAATGCCTGGTTGTTTTTCTTGTCATAGGTTCCATAAGTTTGGTAGCAACTCTTTCTACTCTCTGTTTAAGTTGTTTTATAAACGTTTTTGGCTCTGGAGTTGCTGTGAAAAGTATTTGCTTAAAAGCTATCTTTCTAAACTCATGCATATTATCCAAATACTCCCCTTTTTTCTATTTAGCGCTCTGCAACTGCACCTCGTCTTGTTCTGTGAAATTCCCCTTTAATTCCTGATGCTTCCTAACCATATATCTTTCTGTTTTATTTCTACACTGTTTTATACTCCATTTTCATTTTATCTCACTCACTGGCTATCCCTTCTGAAGAAATGTGTCTTCTCTAACAAGTCTCATATATTTTATACTACCAATTCCTTAAATCCCTTTCTTTTTAATGGGTAGATGGGAGAGCACCAGTGTCTCATTTTTTGCTTCATTTCCCTTCACACCAAGATAGGATCTTGTGAATGCAAATCAAGTTTACAGTCTAATATCATCTCCTCTTCCAATAACAGCAGTATTACTCAAAGTGTTGTAACTACTGCCACTACCATCTCTCTAAGATTTTATGAGAGGGTTCTGCAGTGAACCCTGTAGGTCTGCTGGAATCCTTGCATAGACTTCATGAGCCTTTTCTTCAGAATTTTCTGGTGAAGTTATCTAGACACTCTGTTAGGGCAAGCCTGTACACCCTCCATCCTCAAGCATGGCTGTCACCAGAGATGGATCCACAGTGTGATGGTAGGGCATTATTTGGAACAGATGATTTAAATAAAGTAGTTACAGGAAGAAGCCAACATGCAAACAAATGCACTGGAGATTGGGCAGTGCTTTTAAATTTGCACTGTCTCCCGAGTGTCCTGTTTCAGAGTGTGATAGCTAAATACTTTGACAATAGGGCAGTTGTTTGCTGTGTCGACCTACAATGGGGAACCGTTTCCTAACCCATATTGTACTGGAACTGATTTTATTGACTTTTGTTTTCTAATACCAATATGTATTCATGGTCAAGCCAGTTCTGTTGTAGGCAGACCTATCTATTGCTTGCTGATGCCACAATTGGTCCATCAGTCAGTGGTGGATGCCATTTTTCACCACTGGGGCAGACCTTGTTGTCTCTGATTCATCAACTCTAAGCAATTGCAGTAATGTCTTCCTGATCTGTACTTAGGGACAGACTTCCTGAGATACAGTAGTTCTGTAGTGACTGCTGTGACTCCTTAATGTCTTTCTCTCATTTCCGATTATTCCAAGATTTCAGAAGAAAGTAAAAATGAGCATGGCAAGAGCCATCCTCATAGTTCCTTTTTGGCCATGGCCAGAATCATCTTGCTATCTCCTTATCTATGGGCGAAGCCTGTCCACCTGAAATCATTCAAAAGTACTCTGTCTCACCCACCCAGTCAGCCACACCTAGACTATTCATCCTTAACTCTTTAACCGCATGGGTACTCCAATTCCCTTGGTGGCCAGGTACCCGAGGTCCTCACCTCTGCCCCAAAATATCCACTTGACTAGCCTTTAAAAGCAGGGGAACTATGTTTGTAAGTTGGGGCTATTGATCAAGGACTAATGGCAGCCATCCTAGCAATTCTTCAGTTCTTGATGCACATTTTGGATCGATGCACATTTTGGATCGAGGTCTCTGTTGTTCTCTTGATATTCGTGTTTCAGGAATTTCTTATTTATATCAAGGGCTAACCTTATCTTCCTTAACATTCTTCAGACTGTGCAAGGCCTTTTTTGCAGGCATTTTTTACTAAGGCTCCCCTCTCTTAGAGAATTAACACCTGCTTAAAACATTAATTTTATGCTACAGAAATTAACATGACCTCCTTTTAAAACTGGAGGCCAAAGCAGATTTAAAATTTGTCACTGTTACATCTACTGGAATGTTTTCTGAATTTCATGCTTTTTTCTGAACTTCTTCATCTTATATTCTATAAAGACAGTGTGTCTTTGTGGGCTAATCACCCTTTTATACCTATGTTTTCCCTGGTATTCTAATCATGAGGAATACATGTTGCAGTGTCTAGATGTTCACAGATGATTAAATTTATGCTTTGACAGAACCAAAGATTTTAAACTGTATGATCAACGTCTTTTTCTTTCAGCTGTTCCCATTACGGGTCACCACAGTGGATCATCCGTTTCCATTTCTTTCTGTCCTCTGAATCTTGCTGTGTCACACCAACCACCTGCGTGTCCTCTCTCACCACATCCATAAACCTTATCTTAGGCCTTCCTCTTTTCCTCATACCTGACAGCTGCATCCTTTGCATCCTTTTCCCAATATACCCAGCTTCCCTCCTCAGCACTTGTCCAAACCAATGCAATCTCGCCTCTCTGGCTTTGTTTCCATACCGTCCAACCTGGGCTGACCCTCTAATATACTTATTCCTAATCCTGTCTACCCTCGTCACACCCATTGCAAATCTTAACATCTTTAACTCTGCCACATCCAGCTCTGACACCTGTCTTTTTGTCAGTGCCACTGTCTCCAACCCATATAACATAGCTGGTCTCACTACCCTCTTGTAGACCTTCCCTTTCACTCTTACTGGTACTCATCTGTCACAAATCACTCCTGGCACTCTTTTACACGCACTCCCCCCTGCCTGTACTCTCCTCTTCACCTCTCTTCCACACTCCCCATTACTCTGAACTGTTGATCCCAAGTATTTAAACTCATCCTCCTTCGCCAACTCTACTCCCTGCATCCTCACCATTCCTCTGTCCTCCCTCTCATTCACACACATATATTCTATCTTAGTCCTGCTGACCTTCATTCCTCTCCTCTCTGGAGCATATCTCCACCTCTCTGGGGTCTCCTCAACCTATTCCCTACTCTCACTACATATCACAATGTTATCTGCGAACATCATGGTCCATGGGGACTCCTGTCTAATCTCGCCTGTCAACTTGTCCATCACCACTGCAAATAAGAAAGGGCTCAGAGCTGATCCTCGATGTAATCCCACCTCCACCTTAAACGCAACCGTTTCTCTTATTCACCAGAGCAGGTTAATTTGTCTAGGGGTTTCCCCTACATTCTGTCAATCTGGTAAAGAATGAGGTATGCTTTTCCAAATATTCACAACTGAAAAGCGTAACTCAAAAACTTTAAAAAAAACAAAAAAAAATTTTTTTTGCAAGGGGGCCAACCCCTCCTTGCACCCCTATGTTATGCAGGCTTGGACCCCATACTCCCCTATCTTATATATATCAACAACACACTGTCACGCTATACTGAAAAAAGGAATAAAAACACACAAACTGAACCACTGGCTTGCACAATGCAACTAACATAGTAAGGCATACAGCAAGAGTCAAAATTCTGTCAACATCCCCTCATTTACATAAGCCTCAGTGAAGTGTAGGTATACCCTAAGTGGCTCTCAGATTATGCTGTTTTCTGCTATGACAGGTTTAACAAAACATTAGAAGGCTAACCTAAAGGGCATTCACAAGCGCAATGGCTGTCTCCTTAGGCCTTTTTCAAGAAAGTGTCAGTTAATAATTGTGCCACAGTGTTTTGCACTTTTCTGCATATTTTTGCAGGATAGCTGAATGTGCTCAGGTTAGCCTTTGGGTTTACCATCATTTGAGGTATTATGCCTTGAGGTCACCCAAGAGGAAAAGCTGGGATCATGTAAGACAAGAAAATGGTGTACTTGCCTTCCCACCTTCTCTTCCTCCCTTGTTTAAGTTGCCAAGAGTGGAGACTCTGGAGGAATGGCTGTTAACTTTGTTTATCTCTCATGGTATGGAAAACTGGATATCCTGAGACAAACTTGGTCTGGAGAGACAGGGAAGTGCAATGCATTATGGAAGCAGTGGGAAGAGTTTAAGCCTGGAACATCTCATAGGTGCCACTTGTCCAGAGCCTCACTACAACCTTCCTTTTCTTGAAGTGAACAGATGAGGAGTATGAAGATCTCTCATTATGGTAAGTACTTAACATTTATTTTTGAAAGTAGAGCTACACCATCAAGTATTATTCTGATTAGGCTGTATTTCCTCACTAAAGTTATAATAATGCAGTAAATCCAATGTTATATTCAGTGCAGTAATTATTATTTTAGTTCCTTATTTGATGCTGACTTTCCTTTTGTTACTGTCCATTTGCCTGTAAATCCAACTCTAGCCTCTCAAACTGCTATGAAGCAATTCATGAAGGGAGAAGGTGTTCTTTGCCTGAAGCCTTCAGTACAATCCTGTGGCCCAGTGTGGAACTTGAAATTTTTAACTGAAAAATGAACTTATTCGGAAGCATTTGAACTGCAAGCCTTAATGTATAAAGAATCTGAGATTTTCCAGAATGGTATTGTCTTTGAGAGCAAATCCCCCCTTTCTATCCAAAGGGCTCTGTGAAGTATTCTTAAATTAGTCCCTTTGGCTGCCTGTTTTCTAGTCTTAACAAGCAACTCTGGGAGAAAGAACAATATGTGGTGTTGACTGAAAGAACTCTATGTGGTGCTGACATACTTAAAAGACTGAAGAAGTCTGAGCAGCTGTTCTTGTAACTTATGATTGGTAGCAGAGCAAGGGTCAGCCATTTGCCAGACTCTCTTCAAGTGGTTGACTAATTGCATTGCATTTTGTTATAAGTACAGTAAGAATTTCACTGTGGAGCTTAGAAATGATTCCACCAGGTCAGCAGGTGCTACTGCTGTAGACTTCATAAAAAATGCATCAGTCAAAAATGTTTGAGAGGAAGCTACAACTTGAACATCCATTCACATTTTTCCTGAGTTTTGCAGATTGGTTATCCAGTCCTGATTTAGAGCAGGATTTGCTTTGTTTGTCAGTTGGAGCCTGATATGAACAATCAGCTTACTTATGGGAGCTAAGGGTGCAGTGATTTGGTAGTATTCTAATCATATAAGGATTCCTGCAGTGGTAATCCTTATGAAAAACATAGTACAGCTGTGTGAGTGTATTTAGCAGGATTACTGTTGCAGGATATTCTTCATTTCCCCTATCAGCTTGGTAAAACTACTTTTTGGTCTGCTGGTCATACATATAGTTAGTTCCGTACCAGCTACCTATATTATATAAGTATTTTTAACCTGTTCCCTTCTGACCACTGATCTTTACTCCCTTTGCTACTCCTTTGAGCCATTTATCAGTCATCAGGTGATGAGAGTCAAGCAAGCTGAGAGTGAAAGCTGTTATTTGTATGGTAGAGATTGTTACCACTCACCTACCTAACTTACTCCTTTTGATGATTTGAGAAGGTCATAAATTGTTGCTTGCAGAGTGTAGATCAGAGCATGTGTAAGTACCTTTAAGAAGCATTTCCAGATGTAGCACATGCATATAGATACTGAGCAAGTACAGGCAGCAGTGCCATTTTGTGAGAACAGCCAGTGTGTTAGCATGTATGAGTGTGGTAGTCAGTCTGTTTGTAAGTTTATTTAAGTTTAAGTTACAAACCTCATTTCTGATGTGTTTGTGTGTAATAAAGCTGCTTGAACTGAACCCATGAATGTCCATCTCTTTTATCCTGACCAGACGAGCAACACAGAGGATGCATGCAACAGCTTACCTGTGATGTATACCAATGTGGGCTCACTAAGCTTTTGGTTGTGTGTGCTGCACCTGTACTTCAGTAAGTCTCACCAATGCAGTGGGCCAAACTGTTTCCCTTCCCCAAAGATTGGCATCCCAGTGTTCGCTTCTTACCCTATTCTTTCCTTGCCCAGTCCCACCAGCATCTGTTCTGTAAATTCAACACAGGTCATCTGGGTCATTGTCAGGGCTCTACTTCTCTGTGTCATGGGACCAGGTACAAGCTTGTATTTTATTTAACTTGTGCAGCTGCTTTTTTTCTTACAAATAACCTTTTTACAGTAATTTAGTTGGAGGCTTTATATGCAATATGTTGTTATTTTATAAATTGTTCATAGGTTGGTACTAGGCTATTGACCCTAAGGCCTATGCAAGCCTAGCCATGACAATTCCCTGGAAATTTTTTCCCACAATATTTACTTCTCTGGGCCCCTGTCTAGCAGGGCGACTGACATGATCCCAGCGGTGAATTTCCTATCTCCCATCCACTCATCAAGGTTCCTTTTGAAGAGGGCCAATGAGGTGCTCTGCTTGACATGTATGGGCAGTCTATTCCAGAGTATGGGAAGTCTCTGGGTCAGGAACCTATCCCTCCAGCATGTTTTGTTCATTGTGATGATGAGGTTTAGATCCCTGGAGCATGTGGCTCTGAGGGATTGGGATTTCTTTAAGTGGAGCATGTCCAACAACTCAGGGTTTGACATGGCCTTGTATGTTAAGCAGAGATCGCCTCTGAGTAGACGATATGCCACAGAGTGTAGCTGGAGTTTTTTTAGACGGTCAGCATATGGCATCTGCTTTAGACCTGTGATTCTTTTAGTGAGGTATTTCTGTGGCCTTTCCAGCTGTTGCAGATGTCTTGTGAGGTACATACCAAATGGGGCATTATACTCTATAATGGGTCTAATGAGGGATGAGTACAGTGGGACAATGACCTCCTTTTTTCTGGATGAAAAGCCCTTAGTGATGAGGTGTGCCACGTAGAAGGATTTCCTGAGGTGTGCCACGTAGAAGGATTTCCTGACTGTTGTGGCGATGTGGTTATCGAAAGTGAGACCACTGTCCACTTGACACCCTTAGTCTCTCATCACACTTTCGATGTTTAGTGTCCTGCCACCTATGTGGTAGTTCATGGGTACATGTTTTTTTCCAAAGGGGATGACTATACATTTCTTGGCATTAAGCTTGAGCCCATAGCTCTGGCACCAGGCATCTGTTTCTGTAAGGCCCTTTTGGAGAATATCCACATCATTTGGGGATTCAATAATGGCTCCCAGTTTGCAGTCATCTGCAAACTTTGTTAGCCAGAGTCCCTTAGTCTTGGCCTGTACTTCAGAGAAGTAGATGCCAAACAAGAGTGGTCCCAGGACTGAACCCTGAGGTACTCCACTTGTCTGGAGCTGGATTTGGAGTTGGCTACTTTTACAGTCTGGGTTCTGTCAGTAAGCCAGTTGGCAACCCATCGAGTGACGTAGGGATTTATGCCCAGCTTAGTATGTTTATCTATGATTCCAGAGTGGGGGATGGTGTTGAAGGCCTTGGCGAGGTCCAGATAGGCTGTGTGGACCTCCTTACCCTCGTCCACAGCTCTGGAGACCGATTAGAAGTCAGTCAGATTCAGGAGACTAGATCGGCCCTTCACAAACCCAAACTGGGTGGGGTCCAGTGTCTGGAGGTTGCCAATGTCTTTGTTTATAAGTTCCATGATAATGTGTTCCATGCCCTTGCAGATCAGGCTTGTCAGACTGATGGGACCATAGTTCCCGGGATCCAAGGTGGATCCTCCCTTGTGGAGCGGGATAACTGTAGCTGTGCGCCACTCAGTGGGCACGAAGCCTGAGGTGAGGCTATGATTAAACATGACACTTAGGTGGGGTGCCAGTTCATTTTGTTATTCATGTAGTACATAGCTTGGGATGTCATCTGGTCTCATGGATGCTGTATTCTTAGCTTTGGAGAGTGCTGTTTCAACCTGTGTGGCTGTGATTTTCGGAATTTGGCAATCTTTTGGTATTGAGATGGGCTCTTTAGGGGGTGAGAGGGGAGTGAAGTTGGCACTAAATCGATCTGCCAGGATATTGGCAATATCCTTGGGATCAGTATATTTAATGCCATTCTGTTGTAGCTCAGAGCAGATCTGAGCATTGCCATTTAGATTCTTGACATAACTATAGAATGACTTGTGGTTGTCTTTGGAATCTTTGGCAATTTTATTTTCATAACTAGCTTTTGAGGATTTTATGAGGGATCTCAGCTTCTTACTGAGGCTGGTGAGGGAGTTTTTTGCATCCTGGGATTTTCCTCTTTTCTGCAACAGTTTCTTCCTTCTGTTGTATAGTTTGTTTATAGCAGGGGACCACCAGATTGGCTTCTGTTTTTTTGGAGAAGAGCATCTTTGTTCTATTTCGGTTGGCAAGATTCATGCACGAGTGGATGTGCTCGTACAGTGCCTTAGTGTAGGATTCTGCAGTCGAACTTCCAGATCCTGTCTGCGTGGGTGTTCTGAAGTTTGTCACTTCAGACTTCAGTAGCATGAAGTTGGCTTTGGAGAAGTTTTTTAAGGAGGTTTCCTTACTGGGGGGGTGGGCGTGGGATTTGGATGTCAAGGGTGATTTGCTTATGGTCAGACCTGACTAATGAGGGGGTGACCACTGGTGTGGAGCATCTATCTCCCATGTTGGTAATGACCAGGTCTAGGATATTGGAGCCCCTGGTGGGACAATGGATTACTTGATCCAGGGCGTTGGAATTTATGAATTCCAAGAACCGTTGGGAAAAGGAGTTGGTACCCGAGTAGTTTTCCCAATTAATGGCAGGGTAGTTGAAATCACCTAGTATTAGGGTGTTTGGTTGTATCTTAATATTTTCCAGTATGTTTAGGAAGGTGTAATGAGAATCTTGGGGTATGGTGGGGGATCTGTAGAAAGCTACAATTTGGATTGCAGTCTTACCTAGTGTTAGTTGCACCTGGAGAATTTCAGATGCATTGTGTTGGGCAACTAGCCTGGAGGTGTGAATATCCTTGGTGAATATGGACACTCCTCCACCTTTAGTGTTTCGGTCTTGGTTTTGTGGCTGAAAAGTGTGGTAAGAATTGTAGCCTGGTATTGCAGGGGTGCTCTCTGGAGCCTTGAACCAGGTCTCAGTCACTGCACAGATATCGATGTTCTCCATTTTTAGGAGTGCCTCGAGAGAGTGCATTTTGAGGTTTAGACTTCTAGCATTGAGTAGCATTACCTTCAGATTTTGCATGCTTGTATCTGTTACGGTGGTGGTTTTATGCTTTGAACCTTGCCTAAAAAAGGCACTATAGGGGTGGCAAGAGCTTTAGCCAGTAACCTGAATTCCAGGGGTGACAGGTGCAGACCATCTCTGGCAAAGCATTGTGGTTTGTCGATCATGTCTTCCCAGGCAGACAAATACTGGATCCCCTTTGAATGACACCAGAAGCTTAGCCAGTTGTTGAAGTCAATCATTTTGTCCTTATACTGTGGTATCATTCTGGGTGAAGGCAGGATGCTACTCAGGGCTGGGGTCATACCTGCCTGGGTCACATGATCCAAGAGCTCTTCCATGTCTCTTTTCATGTAGTCATAAGTTATTCTGGTTTGTTTTCCTTGCTATCATTTATATATACAATTGTGTACATACTTTTGTTTACTGGGTTGCCACTTGCCTAATTTCATGGGAGACCCAAGATGGCATTCAAACTGAGTAGAGATAAACTGGTTAGCATGCATAACTTTTGTATTCTTTTTGTTCATCGTGAGATTCTGTATGCCTATCTGATCTTCTGTGGTAGATAGGACCTTGGTTTAACATCTCATCTGAAGGATGTCATGTCAGGAATGCAGCACTCTTCCTGTAATGTATTGAAGCATTAGTAATGGAACATGAATCCAGGTACCCAGTGTGGGATTAGAAGCCACAGTCTTCTGACCTTCCTGGTGTTAAATGTGTGTGTGCCACCAGCTTCAGTCACTAACACTGATGTCTTAGCTTTTATCTAGACTTGAAATTGATGTTCAAGCTTTCATGGCTCCTTTAGCCTTACCCAGCAGCATTTATTGAAGCATTAGTAATGGAACATGAATCCAGGTACCCAGTGTGGGATTAGAAGCCACAGTCTTCTGACCTTCCTGGTGTTAAATGCGTGTGTGCCACCAGCTTCAGTCACTAACACTGATGTCTTAGCTTTTATCTAGACTTGAAATTGATGTTCAAGCTTTCATGGCTCCTTTAGCCTTACGCAGCAGCATTTATTGAAGCATTAGTAATGGAACATGAATCCAGGTACCCAGTGTGGGATTAGAAGCCACAGTCTTCTGACCTTCCTGGTGTTAAATGCGTGTGTGCCACCAGCTTCAGTCACTAACACTGATGTCTTAGCTTTTATCTAGACTTGAAATTGATGTTCAAGCTTTCATGGCTCCTTTAGCCTTACCCAGCAGCATTTAGTGATATAACAGCTCGATTTGACATTTCCGTGTTACCAGTATAGAGGAGTGTGATGCACCTTATTCTGAAATTCCTCAACAGGCTACAGCACTTCAGTGTAGTCTTATGGCCTTGGGTATCTGCTGATAAAGGCCAGACTGTCTACAAGAACATTCTAGTTATATAAAGATTATTACAGCATGACCCTGTTGGTCGAACAGCTGATGTTATGGTAAATGTACTCGCACAAAATTTTCTATGTAGTTTGGTGGGTGGTATAACTAACCTGTCTTTGGACTTCTTCCGAAAACCTTGTAATAATGGTAATTCTTTCGAAACAGTGGTCACCATCATAGTCTTGTGTAGCCCTGGTAGGTTAAATTCCCAAACAGCTGAATTCTACCTGGACCACTTTCCCTTGTTTTTTTGTCTGCCAGTTTCCTGTTAGTGTCCTATACCTGAGAAAGTCATCATTGCACTGCCTACTTTTCCTGTGTAATCTTATCCTTTTTAGGTATTTCCATCTAAATGATTTTTGGTTCTCCCTTTACTTTGCATATTCTGTCATCCATATAGTAGATTTCCTTCGCATATATCACATACCCAACTCTTTCTAATTTCTTTTGAACAGCTAAACCAAAAGCCTCTTAATACCATAGTATATTGTCACTCATCATTGCTGAAGCCTTGCATTATACATACATACAAATATTTCAGGCATGGGCATTAGTGCCCTTCTATCTTGCCAATATACCAAAACACTTGTTCCCATAATAAGTGTCCAGGCTGTTCTTAAAAATATCTAAACTAGTACTTGTTTTAATGTAATTTGGTAGTCTGTTCCATGCATCAGCTACTCTGTCAGAGAACCAATTAGTACACTTGTCATTCCTATAGAATCTTCTTAGGTTGTCTGATGATTCTCTAGTACTTTTTGATAACTCCAATTATTCCCAAAGGTAGTTATCATTAAATGCCCTAGATACCTGAATAAGATCTCCTCTTAGATGTCTCTAAGAGACACTATACAAGTTTAGATATTTTAGTCTTTCATAATGACTTAAATTTTCACATCCATGGATGCCCTTGGTATATTTCCACTGTACTCTTTCTAGTTTACTCATGCTTGTTTTCATATAGGGGTTTCCATAGTGTTATTCCATACTCAAGTTTGGGTCTAATGTAACTAATAAACAATGGCGTCATCATTTTTCATTTCCTAGACTTTATAAATCTTTTTGTACAACCTAAAGTTCTATAACTATAACTATCATTAAGCAATTGGTTGATATGATTAGAGAAACTCGTAGCTGGATCTACTCATATACCCAGGTCCTTAAACGAATCTACAGTTTCAGTCACTGTGTGCTGTAAATATTCACCTTTCAGTTTGTCTCCCAAATTTCATATGCTTAGTTTTTGATGTGTTTATCAGCATATTATTCTCCTGTGCCCAAATGGTCAATTTAGTCAACTTATTTTGCAGACATGCCTTATCTGTTAACACATGTAATCAGTTTACCTAATTTCAGGTCATCTGCATATAGATTGTAGAACACCTTAGATGAAAAAGTTGGGTATGAAATAATCTAAACCAGTAAGGGCTTAGGACAGAGCCCTGTGGGGACACCCTGACTGTAACCAAGGATTTCACCTGTCCAGTTGCTGTATGATACTTGCCATGTGTTATTTGTAAGCCATGCAGCTATCCATCTTATCAAGAGTACATCAGTACCTAGTTGTCCTAATTTATTGATCAGTGTTTTGTGTATGACCCTGTCAAATGCTGAAGTTAAATCTATATAAATTGTATCACAGCACAATTTTTCATTCATAGTTGTTATTAGATTGTTATAGAACATCATGTTGCAGGTGGTCATAGATCTATTTTCAACATACGCATGCTGATATATGGTTTCAAGTCCCAGCCTATCCAATTCTGACGATAACTTATCCATTATTACCTTCTCCATTATTTTTCCACAACATGAAAGTAGACTTAAGGGTCCATATGACTCTTGAGTTTGTCCTACTACCCTTTCCCTTACAGACAGGTGTAATAAGCACATGTATCCAATCTTGAGGAATCTCCTCATATTTATATGACCTAGTGAATAATGGATATAATGGTACCGTAAGTTCTTGCTGAAGTGTTCTCGGGTCATTGTTACTAATTCCGTCTCCTTCCTGTGCTTTGTTTGGATCCAGTTTGTGCAGTTCTTTTTCAATATAATCTAATTGGATTCCTGTATCTTGGGTTACCTGGATGTCACTAGGACAACTTATCACCCCTTTTGTGGAGCCAAACTGTTTTGCATAAGATTTTGTAATATATCTGTAATCTGTTGTGTCTGAGAATACATTTTAGAATCTGCACACAGTTTATCAATTTGTATGTCTTTACGCCTTCCACATCTTGTGTATCTATAAAAAGGTTTCCTACTCAATATCTTTATATAAATTTTCTTCAAAATTTTCTTGATCTTGTCTCACACTATGCTTAATCTGTTTGCCCAGCTTGGTTATTTCATTTTTCAAAGTTGTAGTTCAACCAGGGTTGCCAGATTTTTGACTGGCCAGGTAGGGACAAAAAAAAAAAGGTCTTTCACACTGAGTGAAGACCAAAAAAGAAAAAAAAAAGGTCTTTAATGCGGATCATCACAGTTCCACATTAAACACAAGTAGCTTGCTCTGTGTTTGGCAATTTTTGATTGGCTTGTACACCTCGCATATAGGGCCAATAAAAAAAAATTGCACAGCGGACCCCCTTCTGTTCAATGCGGAACATCAGGCAGTTCCGCATTAAAGAGAAGTAGCTCCGTTTTATAGGTTCATGGGTTCATAGATTAGTACTAAGCTAACTGCCCTTGCGAGCCATTTTAAGCCTAGCCAATTTATCCCTTGTGAGACTCAAACCCTGCACCTTGTGTTTGTAAGACAAACACCTTAACCATTAGGCCACCCTCCCACCTTACAATTTTTTTTTGATTGGCTTGTATACCGGCATTCGGACTAATCAAAAAAAAAAAAAAAAAAACCAAAGCGGAGGCTGTTTCGCCGGGATTTTAACCGGCAGTGCGGGACTCTGAATCGGGCTGCTCATCCCGAGACAGTCCCGCTCAAATAGGGACGTCTGGTAAACCTGAGTTTGACCTCTCTTCCACTTAAAAATTTTTTGTCTTTCACCTTAATCATTAATCTTTTCTTATGAAAATATATCTCCCTGATCTTGTACGTCTGGATCCTGATGTTAAGCATTTTTTTTTGCACTCCAACAATTTCTCTTTCAAAACCTTCCACATTCCTTCTGCAGTTTTTCCACTGAACACTTATTCCAGTTAGTTTTACCTAGTGACTGTTTTGTGTCTATATAATCTGTAACCTTCTGTGCATTGGTTTAGATTTCAGTTTGGCAGAATTATCTAGCAACAAATTAACCTTTATAACCCCTTGATCACTGCACATCAATGATGGTAAAATCTGACTTGAATTAACAGTAATTTCTTTAGGAACACAAACAATATCTAATATGTTGTGTCCTCTGGTAGTTTTTTTTACAATCTGAAGCAATTGTTGTTCGTGAATGTATGTTGTGAATAATTTTTAATACCAACGTTGTTGAATCAGTATTATTCCAGTTTGTTTCTGGTAAATTTAAATCCCCAGCTAATATTATTCTTCCCTGCTGTGTTTCATGCAAGAAATGTACTAATTCTTGTAGGTCATCTGCATTTGACTTTGGTGGTCTGTACACTCCAACAGTTGTTATAAATTCCAGGGTTGGCTTTATTGTCACAATTACACAGTCTATAGTATTGGTGTTATCATTGAGCATGTAACCATCACAGGTCTCATAACTGTCTGTAATCCCTATCATAACACCTCCACCTGATTTTTTGTTAGAATGTCTGTTACAGTAAAAACATTTATACCTTTATACCTTGACAGAACTGGTTTGCCGTCAATGTTGTTTAACCATGAATCACAAGCAATAACAACATCAATCTTTTGGAACGTAGCAAATTTTCCAATAAAAAAAATATTATTAATGCTTCTAGTATTAACAACCATCAGAGATGCATCATATATTGCCATCTGTAAACTGTTAAATTTTCAACCTGGCAAAAATCCTGCCTAGTGTTAGTCAAATATTGCAAAATATCTGTTGCAAAAATTCTCTTCCCTGATCTTGACAAATGCACGCCATCCTGTCTGAACACGTGTACCCAAAGCTAGGCTTGGATGCTCTACACATTTCCATTTTTTTTAATAGGACATTTTTTCCATGTAGGGATTTACCCAAAAAATCTTTTCATTCACAGTGACCTGACCATCCTTTCTGTAGGTGATTTGTGAAAAATATGTCCTAACACCAGGATAAGCTATACTATGTAAGAGGGCTGTCAGTTCCCTACTAACAGTCAGAGAATCCTCACAGATGACATCATTTGTACTGACGAATAAAAATGGCTCTGTACTTCCTTACGTTAAGGCGTTCCAAGGCTTGTCTCACATCTCTTATTTTAGCTCCTGGCAAGCATAACACTATTCGATGTTCATTATCTTCTCTGCAAATATAAGTATCAGTTCCTCTAATAATTGAGTCTCCAATTACAATAATATCTTTGCTGGCCAGTTCTGAAGAATCTTCAGCTTCTAATACAGTAATATCTGCTCTGTCAATTGTTAGGAAGGCTAGATCTTCCTCACCATTAGTCTTATTAATCACACTGTTGTCAGTGTGTATTCATTTCTCATCCAGCTGCCATTGTAACTCCACAGCTTGAGCCATGTAGTCAACATCTGTCTCTCTTCTTTTTTCTTGCAGTGATGTTCTTCATTCCTTCCATGTTCAGTTTTGATTTCTTTCCCTTCACTTGCCCCTTGCCTGTTTTTTCTACTTTCTCTTTTGGAAAAATGATGCCTTTTTCTGTAGACTGAAGGTTTTCTGATAGAAATGTATTATCATTCCCTGTAACATTTGTGTTACATAACAAAGAAGTGTCCTTTTTAGTACGTGTTCTCTTTACTTTACAGACATTAATCAGTTTCTTTTTCTTCCTTGTTATTTGTCCTTTCTTTTTTTGTTTCCTCCTAAACAAACTGGATCCTCAGATTGCTGAATACTTGCATTCAGAATTCAAAAGTTGTCAGGGGCATCTTCCTGTTTCATAGGGGTGGAATGATCTTTGCAGACAATAGCTGCATCATTTCCTAAATGTGTTTTATTTGTTCTTTGCCTAACATTATTTATTTCACCAGTCCAGTCATTAATATATGAAACAACAGTTCTCCAAGCCATGCCAATTGCACAAGAGCGATCATCATCAACTCTAGATTTACTTCCAACAATGGTAAGCAAATCATCCAAATTTTGACACGAGGAACACAGATCACCAGTGTTATCAGCTGTTACCTTTAAATATGCATATAATTTATTACATTGTACAAGATATTTGTGCATTAGCAAATCACTAATTGCATACTCATTTAAGGAATCCATATTCAGCTTCAAACTAATAAAATGTTGTCAAAGAAAAAATCAGTAACCACAGAAATCAGAGAACTTAAATCAACTTCTGTAACAAAAAATTATACAAGCAATTTATAGTTAAACACTAAAGTAAGTAAAATAAAGTTGTTCTGACCATACAAGTTCTGCAAGCCAGACAAAAGTTGTAATTCCTTTACATCACACTCAGTAGCTTCTGCACACTAGTACTTGCAGTCACACTTCCTTTTAACAGTAAAGATCAATAAATCACAAACCAAGGTAGGATTGTTTAGATATACTCAGGATTTTCCTCTCTGCAGTCTGTGTGAATTTATAGCTGTTTAGGCCCCTTGGGGTGGTTAGAGCTTGCTTGTCTAAAACCTATCCCTTTCGAATAACCAACAGTGAAATCAAAGCTAAAAACAACAAAATATGATTCAAAGTAAAGCTTGTTAACAAGCTGCCCCTTCCTACCTACAAATAATGAAAAACAGTGGTAACAAATAAAATATAAATTCAAATAAAACTTCTCTTACTAGTCATCTCCACAGTAAATCACAAACCAAGGTAGGATTGTTTAGATATGCTCAGGTTCATTATAAGATACTATACTTATTTCAGTTTCTTATTTCTAAGTTCTGACAGCCTTATTCTCTCTTTCAATCACTGTCTCAGTGGTAAGGAGGCAAACTGTGAGAGCTCTCATCAGACTTTTAGCTTGCTAACTTTTTAAATGTCTCCTTTTTTGGATTGAAGAAGTACTGTGCATCTGTGCTGCTCATCGAATTGTGCCTAACAGCCCCATCTGTAATCATAAATCAGCTAGACACACAACAATCCCTCAGTCATTGAGAACATTTTTAATTTGCCTCTTTCTACGTGGTTAGGACGCTGTAGGCATACAGTACCACAGTGCAGACCACTTTTGTTCTATCCTTCTTGCACAAGTCCCACAACCTTTAACACTTACAATCTTGGGTTTCATATCTTCTTAGAAGTGCATCACAACCTTGACCGCAGGCTTAGAGGTACTGAAATTCCCTCCCTCACACTGTTTCCTGTCCTTGCTTTCTAATGTGTTAGATGCCAGGAGACAAAAATAGCATTGCAACCTTTTGCACATTGGTATACCAATTTAATCATAAAAGAAACAGTCCTGTTGCAAGTTCAAACCTTTTTTTGTTCCCCACCTAAAATGTTTAGAGGGTTCTAATAAAAAAAATAAATAAATAATAATTTATATATATATATATATATATATATATATATATATATATATATATAAAATGAATACACACTGGTGAATTTGATTGCAACACAAAACATCAAACTCATTGGCGATTACAATTAAGCGCCACTAAAATCATTGAAAGAAGTAATTGCAAATGTAAACCAATAGGTTAAATTTGCGATTAGCAAAATAAAGCTAAAAACAAATCTCCCTACACTCTTGGAAATTAAATATACTAACTCCAGGGCTGCACAAACTTAAAGGGCAAAACCCTTTGAATTATAGGGTCTATTTTAGAACATCGAAGTTTCAAAACTTCGATTGTTCTAATATCAACCCCTATTGAGCGAACGCTGAAAATAGCGAAGCTACAGAAAACCAAATGTTTTCCTAAGGAAAGAATTTGGTTGTCCATTTCTGTCGCTTCTCTAGTTTCATCGCTGCGGTGGAAAGTTACGGGTCAGGTTCAGGTAAGTGCGCGATTGGGCGCAGGTTAGGTGAGTTAGGGTTAGGGTGCGGGTTAGGTATGTGTGCGATTGTGTGGACGTGAGGGTTAGGGTGGGTTAGGTGAGTTAGGGTGCGAGTCAGGTAAGTGTGCGATTGTGTGGACGTGAGGGTTAGGGTGGGGTAGGTGAGTTAGAGTGCAGGTGAGGTGAGTGTGCAATATTGACGGACCTTAGGGTTAGGGTTTGGGTTAAGGTAAGTGGATAGTTAGTGGTGTATGTACAGTTTAATGTAGGGTTAGATGTAAGATTTTAGGTGTGTGTGGATTGCTGTTTGTTTGGAGTGCTTGTGTTGTGTGTATGTGTTTCAATGTTCTGCATGTTCGATGTTGTAAGCATTCGGAGAATAGGGGTCGATATTAGAAAATTCGAAGTTTTGAAACTTCGATGTTCTAATATAGACCCGAATTATATAATGGTCGATATAATGAGTTTTGACAATTACATAATTTGCCAAACTGAACCAGTAAAGAACAATACAAACTGGCATGTGATAAAATGAGTGCAGCAATAACACATATAACACTTCTGTATATAGATCTCTCTATATATTTTTACATATATTTATCTATATTTGTATACTCTCTCTCTCTCTATGTGTGTGTGTATATATGCATATATATATATATATATATATATATAAATATATGCATATATACACACACATAGAGAGAGAGCGAGAGACACATACACACACACACTTGTTGTTTCAGAAAGAAAGGCTACACCTGCCCCTTTCCTCCCTGTAACTGTTTTATTGAGGCTTTCATATTTGTACATAAAGTGGGCATTCTGCTTAGAGGTGACCAGTTACAGGAACTTAAATATGAAGATATATGTTTAGAATTCAAAGTTTGCAAACTCCTCCCATTAAATTAGTGTGGAATGCTTGTGAAAATGCCAGTCTGAAGAAGCATTGCTTTCTGTGTGGCATTCTACACTTTTGAGCTTGTTGTTTGTAAAATATTTCCTGTGGAACATGTTCCCCTTTGGCTAAGCTGAATGTCTTTTACCTGCTGTCAACCCTGAGTTGTAACACTGACATCTTTTTTCTCTGTCATGTTTCATAGTTCGGCTGTCCTATTGCTTAATTTCCCACCTTGTTTTAATTTTAAAAAGTTTGCCACCCAGCAGTCTCTGTTTTTTTCTCATTAGTGTTGTCCCCGTTTCATGAAGTTGATGCAACAGTTACAAACATAACTATCAGATCTAATGTTAACTTTTTTCGTCTGATTCAACATATGTGTTGTTGGATCTGGTCGGATTCAACTTTGATACCTTATACTAAAGCTTTGGATTTAAGAGGTCTGACTCCTCCACTACCCGCAATTCCCCTCTCCTGCCTGAATTCTCTCAGATCTTGTTTGCTACCTGTGTAAACCAGACATGTGGACCGAGAAATCCATTATTATTCACAATAAGTGAATGTTTTTTCCTCCTCCTCTTTAAAAATTTTTAGTACGTTAGGATTTATTATGTATTTAGAATACTGTTATAGATTAGGGTGATACCTTTAGATAGTTTGTGTATTTTTTCTTCTGTGTTCACATATTTGCCTGGGTTTGTGCTCATAGTATCTTAGTTTCTGATTATAGCATTTTTCTTCTTGAATACATAGATGTGTAGATTAGGTATTTAATTCTGATGTCCTCAGGTTTTAAAAAGTGCTCTTCCTGTGGGCATAAAATTCGCCCCAAGACCCACGGTCAGTGTATTTATTGCTTGGGGCCCTCAAACCTACAAGCGTCATTGTCTGTCTCTGCTGCCTTTTTCACCATAGCCCTTCAAGGGCATAAAGGAAAGCTAGTCTAGAAAGGCCTTCTTTCTCCCCAGACAGGGTCCAAAATGTCCTCAAACCCAGAGGCATCCACTTCTTGCCCTTCTTCCAACAAGAAGAAAGATAAAGAGAAGGAGAGATCCAGAGAGAAAGAGAGAAAACTAAAGAGAAATCAAAGGACAAGATGTTGGAGGATTGTCCAGAGAAAGCTACGGAAAGATCTTCCGACCCCACAGCTATTGCGGGTCTGGCATCAACAGTATGTAGATAGTCAGATCCAATTGTTTCTTGGATCCAGACTTCATTTCTGAAGTAATCCTTTACTCTGGCACTGATCAGTCCCAGGCTTCATTCTCCAATTTACAGAAAGTGCCTTTGAAGCCTGTATCGATGGCTTCTTCCCCCAGATTTGGCTGACCTACTAGAAGTCTCACAGAGTTTGAAGTCAATCAAATGAGGAGGAGGTTTTTGAGGACTCAGACTCATCCTCCTGGCTTTGGAGTCAACAACACATTGGCTTCAACATCTTCCCTCCTTCCCTCCCTCACTCACTTGACTCCAAAGCTTTTGGGTCCAGAGGTGTCCCAGAGCCAGATTGTTATTATTGAGGGTCCAGTGGTAGACATTCAGACCTATCACTGCCACTCAGAGCCTTGGCACTTGACAGCTCGGTTCTGAGGTCCTCTTCTGGGCCTTCAGCCATTGGATTCGAAAGGGCTTCTGACTTATCTACTTTGGCTGTCTCTTTTTTAGATTCAGTGGCTGTGTCAGCTTTTGAGGCTGTGTAGAGGACCTTGGCTGGACTAAGACATCTAGTATACTCACAGAGTTCATCCATCCAGACTTCCTCCAAAGACTGCATCCTGCTCCAGTCATTCTGGTAGATAGGGACAGATGGATCCATTAGATTTTGAGACTACTCGACCTTGAGTCCCTCGTCTAATTCTGATGTCTGTCCCTTGGGAGCCCAAGGCACATTCCCTGGAAAAGGACTTGTAAAAGGAAGCATATCAAATCCTCTCCTGAGTCTGTCACTGAAGACACCTACTTAGATGAGGGTAAATTCACTCCCAAGATCCCCCTCGAAGACATCTCCTTAGGAAACATCCTACAATTGATGAAACAGCGTGGGGAATAGTCCACCAAAGCTCCTCTTTATAATGAGTCAGTGTTTCTCAAAGCCTTTGAGTCCAGCCCTTCAACTTCCTCATTGGTTCCCCCTCCTGACCCATTAGTCGACATTATAAATCAAAAAGCCTAGGAGGAGTCTGATGTGGCAGAGACTATCCCTAAAAAACAGAGAGAATATTAACTGCCCCCAAAGATAGAAACTTCTGGGGTTAGGGTCCTACTGTAGATGCCATGGTGGTAGAAGCAGCCACTAAAAAGGAACTATCTGAGGAGAGTTACTTTTCAGTCACATTCTTTATTCATGTGCTGAACTATATGGCTGACTTGACACATTTCCAGAGAGAGATTTGATTAAAGAACTTTCAAATTTTCTAGCAGGTACCTTACCAGTGGACACCCAAAAAAGTGTAAAGTCCCAGTTGTCTACTCTACAGTCCACTTCAGATGTATCCATGATACTGCTTTCTAATGCAGCAGATAGTGTAGCCCCTGCAGATGGTACTGGAATTGCGTTGCATCATAATGCCTGGATGCAGCTTGTGACGTTACGTAAAGTTTCAGAATATCTTTCATTAATGCCCCTGTGAAGTCCCTCCTCTGGGCAAGTAATCAGGGAGCCTCAATCCTCAACACTGGCACTGGTGAGAGATGTTCACTTAGAACAAAAATAGATGCACACAGCATTTCCAGGTGCAGCTGTCTGCACTAGGCACAATTTCCCTTAAGAGCACACAGGGAACACACTCCGGTCCTGTGGCTGGGTTTCCCCCTCTCTCTCTCGACCCCATATAAGGCTCCCCACTGACACAGCTGTAGAGTTAAGTCCTTAGCCTGGTGTTCCAAGCTAAGTCCACCACCATGCTTTCTGTGAAATCAGTGCTGTCAGTGTCCCTGTTCAAAGTAGCTGACACATGCACTCTCTTTGAGCTTTGGTTTATAGATACACAGACACACACACACACCTGGGAAAGGCTGGCACAGCTTTACTACTTCTACTACCTTTGCCCAGCCTATAAGGTAGATACACTGCCACCAGAATACCCACAAAGCCAATTACACTAAGGCTGCTGCCAGGGCACCCAATTATACTGAGTGAAGTTAATACTAATACCAATGGTAATGTTGACCATACAGTAAGGCTTTCAGGAGCAGTCACAGTGTCACCAAATAAATATAAGGACTCTCAAAAGTTAAAATATTCTCTAAAAGACCAGCCACAGTTAAAAGTTTAAATATATGTAATAATAAATAATCAAAGAACATGAACATACTAAATAACTATTTAGAATAAACACCAGAGTTTTAGTCACAGGAAATATTAAAAATAACACCAATGGAAAAGTTCACACAGATACAGAAAAAGAATACTTAACTAATCTAACTATATTTTCCTGACTGATCTAAAGCATTAAATTCACTTACTAGAGCAAGGCAGGATGACGTGGGTGAGTGGTCCTTCTTTGTCAGGTTTCACAAACAGACTGTTTTGAGACTTCTGTCTCATCTAGTATTAAGACATCATTTCAGTGCTGGCTTACAGAATGACATCACATACATCTGGTCACCTGACATCTGGTTCCTACACTACCTCCTTTACTAGAAACTGAACCAGAATCTTACACATATGTGTCATCATACACATTGTTATAGCATCTGAAAGCTGTAAAACTATTTCAAAAATGTCCACCCCTCCAGGGTAGCAAGTATTTCATCCCCAAGAAAAATACAGTACGATTCCTATTCCTGATTTTGTCTCTGGCTGCAGCCTTTATGGTCTAAAGAAGGTAATTTAATTTCAGACTATTTTTCAAAGTTAGCTGGGCTGACATTAGCCTCTTTTCTTCCAGTATCCTCTGTTAAAATATATTTATTTTAGCAGTTGCAATATAGTCTGACATACAGGTATATTTCTTTGCTGTCCAGCAGGACTCACTGTTGGTACATTTTTAACAAAAGTGGCTTTATAAATAAATTTTCATCACAAGCACCTGTACAAATAAGTTTGATGTACAAATGGCATACAACTCTTTACAAAATGCCAGCTAACTATGCCGGCTTATTTTACACATCCACTGTCCTACTTCTGGTATTGCTGGCAATACCTCACATCATCACAGCCCCATATGATGTTTCCACATTGTTTCTACCGAAAGTCAAGGTTAAGCTCACCAGAAGTGAACAGGATGATAAGATCTTGTCTGTCGTTGGCATCTGCTTTTAAACTCCTCAGAGATTCTTTTCCAGGAATCAAAGAGGTGGGAAAAAATTTGGTTAAAAAAATCTCAAGATTTTTACTAGGACACTTCTGGGGATAGGCATCCCAGAGGCAGAAGTGGAGGAAATTCCAGGAGATGTTACCCCAGGGGCACAGGCGGTCAGCAAAATCAAGGTTTCTGTGGTCCATTCACAGATGAACCTTCCCAGCGTCCCTGAATGCATGCCTGACTGCTGCACTCTAGAAGCAGTTGAAGGATGCTTCCCCTTACACCCTCTAGCCTAGCAAAACATCACTCATGATTCATGGTTGCTAAGGATCATTTCCAGAGGTTATGCAACACCCTTTTTAGAAACCCCAAAAGTAAAATGAAGGATTGCCAGCATTACACCTAGTCAGTTGGAATCTGCAGCAACAGAGTTTCACAAGTTGCTGGTCAAAAGACTCATCCAACTGGCCCCCCAGAACCAGTTAGAATACAGAATCTACTCAGGGTTCTTTTTAGTTCCCAAAAAGACAGGACCTGAGACGAATTTTGGATCTCGGTTAATTAAATCAATTTGTAAAAGTTTTTGATGGTTGTGATACAGTCCATTCTGCCTCAGTTTAGAAAGGATGATTGGATGCTTTCTACAGATCCTCAGGAATATTACTTTCACATAAAGATCCAAAGGCAGTCCAGGAGATTTATTTATATCTGGGAGCCAACCACTTTCCATTCAGAGCTCTGCCTTTTGGTCTGACCACAGCCCACCAGGTGTTCACCAAGGTAATGGCAGTGGTGACAGCCTTTCCCAGGCTTCAAGGGGTTCAAGTATTACCATAGCTGGGCGATTGGCTTCTAATTTCTACTTCCATGGATCTACTCCTAACGCATCAGTCATTCCTGCTAAAACTATTGACTTACCTGGGTATATCTGTCAACAGCTAGAAGAGAAAATTACAACCTACCTAATCCATATAATTCATAGGCTGCCAGATAGACACTGTACATCAGATGGGAAAGCTTCCTTCAGCGCGGGTCAGATCAATCAGCTCATTTGCTCTTCAGGTAATAAATTATTCCCACCCTCAGGTTTGACTGATATTAAAACTTCTAGGTCTACTGGCTTCCTCCATAGTGATGGTCCCCTTAGCTCGATATCACATGAGAGTTCTACAGTGGATATTAGGTCTGCAGTGGTCCAAGAAAATTCACCCCCTTCACTACAAAGTACGACTCTCACAGATCTGCAAGAACCATATCCAATGGTGGATTTTGTCCAACTCGGTCAGTCTGTCTCTCTTCTGGTACCCAAAGCCACAGTGACCATGGATGCCGCTCTTCTTAGGTGGGGACTATTTCAAAGGGAGAAAAGTTCAAGGAAAGCTTTCTCCATTAGGTAACAAACCTTTACATCAGTGTCTTGGAGTTAAAAGTGGTCCTCCTTACATTGCAGGCACTTCAGGATCATCTACCCAAGGATGTGATTGCCATACATTCAGACAGCATGTCAGTAGTTTGGTACATCAGCAAAAAAGTGGAACCAAATCATACCCTCTTTTCCAGGAAGCCATGAGAATCTGAGAATGGGTGAAGTCTTTGAACTGCTTTCTTGTAGCAATGCATATACCTGGGAAGTCCAACATCCTAGCGCACAAACTGAGCAGATTGATATTACTGCCTCACGAGTGGTCTGTCAACGCATCAGTGGCAACAAAGTTCTTCAGCCACTGGGACCAACCTTGCTGCCACCTTTTTGCTTCTCACCTAAATAACAAAGTCAGAAGTTACTATGCCCTCATCCCTCCACATGGTCAGTCACTGAGAGATGCTGTAGTCCATCCTTGGCCTCTCAGGTCTCCCTTACTCCTTTCCCACCATTCCCTTATCCCCAAATTCATTCATTAAGCAATGAGTGTAAGACCAAAGTATCATCATTGCCCCCTTCTGGCCTTGACAGGTATGGTTCCCTTTCTTTGGCCTAGTTCATCCACCATGGGTACTGGATCCCTTCCCAGATCTCCTCTCTCACCTCTCCGGGATGCCTCTACTGGACCTCCATACCCTACAACTATCCACAAAAATTGCCAGAGATGCCAGGCTTTCTTCCACAGTAGTACAATTCATGTCATCCTCTCAAAGGAAGTCTACAAAAAAGACTTAAAAGAGCAAATGGAGATGCTTTTCCATCTGGGCGTCAACTAATGGCCTTTCGGAACTTTTCATGTCTGGGTTTAGTAATTCTGCATTTAAAGTGCAATTGACAGCCATTATAAACTTCCACATAGGATTCAACAACAATTAAATTCCTTCCTTCAAATTCTCTAAGCCTTTTTTATGATACCTTCTTACTGAGACCTCCAGTTTGTGATCTATACCCTCCGTGGGATATCACCATTTTGTTACAGTCCTTAACTTGGAAATCCTTTGAACCTGCAGCAACCACAGATATGAAGTTTCTGTCCAGGCAGACTATATTTTTGGTTGCCATTACTTCTGCCAAACGAGTATCAGAACTTCAGTCACTTTCATGCAAGGCTCCCTTTCTGTTTTTTCATAAAGATAGCGTCATTGAGAATAAACCTTCCTTTCTTCCAAAAGTGACCTGGGAATCAAATTTAAATCAACAAATTAATTTGCCAGTTTTTTCAGATAATGGGGAACATATACTACAAACATCAGATGTGCACAGACAACTCAGATTTTGCCTCCACTTTACCAAGACTTTCAGAAAATCAGATCAATTGTTCATATTCTTCTCCAAGAAAAAGTTGGGTCAATCTGTTTCGAAAGCAACACTTTCAAGGTGGTTAGCTAATTGCATTCCTTTTTCTGTGATTCATTAGGTATGTCTCTACAAACAAAACATATAGTGCATTCTGCAAGAGCAATGGCAACCTCAACAACCTTTTCTAAATGAGTTCCTGCAAGTCACATATGTGCAGCAGTAACTTGGTCCTCAACTCATACTTATGTATCTCACTACAAATTAGATGTGCAGTCCAGGATGGGATCTACACGTCTTTTGGCTCAGCTATACTCTGGAATATCCTTCCTTGAGTCTATCCAGGTACCTATTGGGTAGCTTGGGAATTTGTCCCATACATTGAATCAGACGAAAAATGACAACATTGGATACAAAAGTTATGTACTCATCATAACAATAGATCTTTGTTGTCTTCTGTTTGTGTGGTTCAACTCCCCTTCCAGATTGTCCATGTACATTTAGAGATCAGCCAGATCTCTTCTTGGACCCTGTCTGATCTCTTATCTTCTTGACATGTATTTTATATATATAGATATCTGTATCTATCTGTCTGTCTATATATATATATATATATATATATATATATATATATTTTTTTTTTGCACGTAATGATTGCTTAGGGCCAGTCAGCAAACTCAGTCTGAGAGAATTCGGGCAGGGAACTGTGGATAGGGGAAGAATCAGAGCTCTTGGATCCAAAGCTTTGGTATAAGGTGCCGAGGTGGAATCCAACTGGATCCGACAACCCCATACATTGAACCAGAAGAAAAGAAGACAACACAATCTGTTGTTATGGTGAGTACATAACGTTTGTTTACATACAACCACATGCAAGTGTTGGTTGTAACAGTAATTATACTTGCCACTCCGGCTGACACTTGAAATACCTTCTTTTTTTGCCTTGAGATGTGTAGAATACCATAGATTTTAGGGTGTACATAAACTGCAGTAAGGACACTACTCCATGCATCATGGCATATTTTTAACCATTTCCCGATTGCTTAATAATTTTCTATGCATACATGTATTTATGTATATTTTGATGACAAGATAATCCAGCTTGGTTGTGGCATAGTTATTTGTTTGTTTTTGTTTACTTACTTAATGTATGTGTTCTTGTTTGAAGACTGGTTTATCCAACTAGATTGTGACCGATCGTCAATGCAGTCCTTGAGAGAAAATTCAATTATACTTTAAACAGCATTACATAAATGTGAATATACAATGGATGAATAAAGCGATTGTCCATAAATGCAGCAATGAAATAATAGAAAATTACTTTACAGCAGCTTTACACAAGTATAGAAATCATATGTTGCAGCAGTTCTTTGAATTGACTGTAAGAGAAGTAAGCATTCTTCCTGTCATAAATAGGAGACGTGCAGGCATGAACGAACAGGCGGTAATAGCTGGACATGTGTAAGCAAATAGGAAATATGATCAACAAGTATTTCAGAAGTAATGCATCTTGTCACTTACTAGTGTAAGTGATAGAAAAGGTGTCATTCACTTTGTATACTCATTCTTGGCAGTATAGTTTGCGTAGAATAGAAATTGACATAATATGAAAGCTACATTTTGAAGTCTGCCTCAAGTGGTGCAAAGGGATGAAGGCCTGACTGTGACCCTGATGACTCATTTTCAGTTAGCAGCAAGGACAGTAGAAGGGAATCATATGTCTCAATCCCCTAGCACAAGAATTATGTTCAAAGCCAAAAATGAAAAGGGAACAAAGACCCAAAGTCAGGGACAGATTTTTACATATTGCTCTTATAAACTTAGAAAGCTGTTAGCGTAACAGGTTTTGCATTATTATGAATTTTCTGAAGGACATGATTCTGAAACTGAAATATTTGTGGATATTTAGTGACAAAAATCCTCAATGATTTGCTGGAAACCACAGAATTTTATGAGGGTAATACCAAAAATCTGAAGAAAAAGCTGGACGTTTTCATTAAACATGGACAGTTGAAAGGTATGGAGGATGGGAGCAAGTATGTGCTGTGAGCTTGATCCTTGAGGGGGTGGCTTATGCTTGCTGCTTGTGTAACACCTAGAGGGGAAGTATGAGCCTACTTGAGTACACACTGTCAAGCAATGCATGCAATGAGCAGCCTGGGGAATAGTGTTTGTGTGTGTGTGTCTGTCTGTCTATGGATGGGTGGAGGCTTGCACACCTCCATGACATCGGCAGCCCTGTGCAGGCAGTTACCATGAAATTTAGGAGCTCCCCTGGGTAGGCTGTTTTGTAGGATTTGTAGCTGGCCTGCTCCCTACCACTTGACTCTTGCCACTGAAGATTGGATGGGTCAATAAGGCTTTCCAGGCTGGAAGGAATGTGCTGTAGGACTCTCACCTAGCCCAGTGATGCCTGGCTTCAGTCCCTGCAAAACAAACTGGTCAATATTAAGCATAACTTGGAAGGGAGGGATTAAAAATGTATTTGAAAATGTTATTGAATACCATTGACAAATATTGGGAAGTTGCTATAGTAGGTCACATTTTACAGGATAAATTACTGAATAAATAGACTGGTAAATAATCACCCTCCCCAAAAGTAGGTGAGGTATTTTAAAGCCACGACTGAAGATTGACAGGCTTAGTTGAGTTATTTTGTATTCATTTGTTGCATAACCATGTTTTGCAGTATTTTTCATTGTTTGTAAATTAAGCAACAGATAAGAAATAGTTTCTAACTGGTGTCTTACTGAAATAGTCTAAGGAACTTGCAGACTTTGCTGTACTGAAGTACACACCATGGTTCCTACATGTCCCACTTTGTCCAAGGCATCCCAAATTAGAGGCAAATCGGCACATTGTCTTTGCATCTTGATTTGAAGGCTGACAATCCTGAATCCCCAGCTCTGCAGGGAATGACAATAGACATATATGTCAGCTGATTCTTTTGTTTTATTTTTGTAGCTGAGATTGGCTTGGGAGCACTTTTTCCCCTCCTGTGCTCTGGCTTGGCACCTTCACTCCTAAATGGGGAGAATATGAATATGTAATGTTTTTGGCTTTTTTTTGTATTATTATGTTGTAGCCCTAGAATCATGTACTAGTGTCAGAATAATTAGGAGCAAACAGAGAATGCCAAGCTCCCCCCACCATTTCTGTATTTGTGTAGGGCTGTAAGCGTAAGTACATCAACAAACAACAAGGTTTGTACGTATGGCAGGTTTCTCAGATTTGTGCTGCTGTACTGTACTGAGCATGCACAGACTAAGAGGTAGTACGGGTGAGTGAGCATGGTCAAGCTGGCACCCATGGCAGTTGTATTGCTTTCTGGAAGTGAAATGAATTTATAGTTACAATGCTTATCTTTTGTGTTATAGTACATTCACTGTAAGGGTTTTATGTCAGCAGTGGCAGATTTTTAAATTATTATTTATCACAATGTAGATATAGCAAATCTGTGTGTGTGAATGACTGTGTGGTTACACATGCTTGCATATGTGTGTGTGTGTGTGTGTGTGTGTGTGTGTGTGTGTGTGTGTGTGTGTGTGTGTGTGTGTGTGTATATGTGGGCGCATACTGTTTAAAAAACCCCAGATAGGAAATAGTGATACCAAATGAACATGTTCACAGTTTGATGGAAGTGAAAATGCTGACTGCAAATGAATCAACATCTAAAACAGTTTGATACCTGAGAAAGAACAATGCTAGATGTAATTAAATCTTCATCACTTTTCTTTGCTGCATATTCTGCAGAAGGACATTTTCTTAAATGGAGCTGCATCAGCATAGGAAGACACCTTAATTAAAATGTATTACAGCACTGTGAAAGCATATTTTTAGAGCTCAGTTATGCTCATAGGGATGTAAACTTTAACTGCAGTTTATTGTACCACAGCTGTTTTTCACTGGAGGTGAACTATGCCAAGAATATCAAAACCAAACCACAAGACAGACACAAATCTTGCAATGTATTCATTTTTTTCATACATGACAGCTTTTCAAGAAAAACGCCAAAGGCAATGTCAGTTGTCATTTGTTAGACTGACATCAGTGCCAGTATTTTCCAGGTGAATTACTGTGCATCAGTAACAGAATAAATTTCCAGTAGTACAGTAGATGTATTTATTTCTGGAATGCAATTCATCTGGTAAAAGTACTGCTCTAAATTGTCAGTATATTAAAGCCGGAGTGCGGAGCATTTGTTTTTGTATGTGAAGAAGAGCAGCAGTGAGAAAAGCATCGGACAGAACCAATGTATTCTGATCAGCGCACCACTTTCCCGAAGAACAAAACCACAGAAACAGTCGCTTAGATAAAACGGGAAGCTAGTCGTTTGTTTTGTTGTGGTAAAAAAAATATATCCAGTTAAATTGATATATATGATATATACATGCACGCACACACACACGGATCACAACTACATGGCCAAAGGTAATCTGTTTGAATGTGTACCATAATGAGTAGCGTCATAGAAAAGATGAAGTGGCAGACTGCTATTTTTTCAATATCACTCAATACTGGAGATCAAGAAATGTTTCCCCTTTGCCAGGTATTTTGCAATCTCGGAGTTGATACATTTAATTTAGTGGGGTACAGGACGCCTTCCTGCCTGCAAAAACACTTGTTTTAGTAAGTCTGTTTGTTCTAACAGTTTTGTTCAACAAACAGACTTTGATAACATTGTTGTTTGGTTATTCATTAACCCATATATATATATATATATATATATATATATATATATATATAGATATATATATATATATATATATATATATATATATATATATATATATGTGTATATATATATATATATATATACACACACACAGACACACATATATATATATATATATATATATAATTATTTGTATTGTGTGTGTGTGTGTGTGTGTGTGTGTGTGTGTGTGTATATATATATATATATCTATGTCTATATATATATATATATATATATATATATATATATATATATATATATATATATACTGAAAATGACAGAAACATCAAAAGACAAAGTAAAAAAGAATACACTCAAAATACTGACAAAAGTGAAGTTATACTGAGGGGATTTAAGCCCTTTCCTCACTGCTGTGTGGCCTCCGTGTTGATGTATATAATTAGCACACGATGTGGTGGGTGCAGGGGGCCTTGCCCCCAACAAAAACATCGAAAAAATGTGGTTTGATATTGTCACATTTTTCAGTTGTTTTCTTTGTTGTTAGATTTTTGTCAAATTTTTCAGAGTTTTTTGCAGGGGGACAAGCCCCCCTTGCACCCCCCACACCTTTGCTAATTATATGTACCAACTCACAGTAGTGGGGAAAAGGCATACCCCCCTGTATAACTTCACTTTTGTCAGTATTTTGCACATCAGTCTTATGTTTCAGTCTTTTGATATTTTAGTCATTTTCAGTACATCTATATATACAATATTTACTTCACTGTAGAATTGAGTTATGGGAGATACATCTCCTGTAATTTATTGCAGTACATTCAGTTCAGGCATTTTAATTAATGCATTCTAATCTAATAATGACAAAGCCTACGTTATGTTATACATAGCAGTGTAATGACCTTACTGAGGTTTCTTATTCTTTGGTATGTAACCTTACTGGCAGTAATTAGTCACCTGTGTTGGTATTTCTTTTTATTACATAGGTTCATAGGTAGGTACTAGGCTATCTGCCCGAGGGCATTTATAAGCCTAGCCAGAGTGTGTCGGCTTTCGCCGCCCCATTGATTAATTAACTGAGCCTCTGTCAAGCAGAGCCAATGAAGTGATCCCAGGGGTGTACTTTCTGTTACCCATCCACTTGTCAAGGCTTCTTTTGAAGAGTGTTAGTGAGGGGCTCTGCCTAATGTGGTTAGGAATTTTGTTCCAAAGCATGGGGAGTCTCTGTGACAGGAATCTATCCCTCCAGCATGTTCTATTTATTGTTGTGGCGAGGTTTAGCTCACTAGAGCGCGTGGCTCGCAGTGACTTGGACATGCTCCACCTAAAGAAATCCATCAGTTCTGAGTTGGACATGGCTTTGTAAGTCAGGCAGAGATCCCCTTTGAGTAAGCGATATGCCACTGAGTACAGTCGGAGTTTTTTCAGTCAGGCTGCATAGGACATATGTTTGAGGCTAGTATTCCTCTTGGTGAGGTGCTTTTGTGGTCTTTCCAGCTGTTGGAAGTGTCTTGTGAGGTACATCCCAAATGGGGCATTGTACTCTATGATGGGTCTGATGAGTGATGAGTAGAGGGGCACTATAACCTCTTTATTTCTAGATGCAAACCCCTTAGTAATTAGATGGGCCACATAGAAGGATTTCCTAACTACTTTGGCAATATGATTGTCAAAGGAGAGATTACTATCTACCTGGGTCCCCAGATCTCTTATTACCTCTTCTGTATTAAGGGGGCTGCCGCCTATATGGTAATTCATGGGTGTTTTGTTTTTCCCAAACGGGATGACTATGCATTTTTTGGCATTTAGCTTGAGGCCATGACTTTGACACCAGGTGTCTGTCTCAGTAAGGCCTTTTTGGAGGATGTCCATGTCAGCCGTAGAGTCAGTTATGGCTCCCAGTTTGCAGTCATCAGCGAACTTGGTTAGCCATAGTCCTCCTGTGTTTGCCTGTACTTCTGAGAGATATATGCCGAACAGTAGGGGTCCCAGAACTGAGCCTTGCGGGACACCACTTGTGACTGGTTTAGAGTCAGACCTGGAGCCCGCTATTCTTACCGTCACTTTTTTTGTCTGTGAATAAAATGCAGTTAATGCTGTCAGGACAAACAACTGAACAGTGGAGTTATGAAGCAAAAAATACTGACTGAAGATCCACTTTCAGTATTAAAGTTAAAATGCAGGTGAGGTGACAGTAGTGCTTTTATATTTAGTTTGTTTTCAGAGTTAGAGAGGAGTGCTGCTTTAAGAGATATGTGCCCCTAACTTATTTTAACCAATATCTGAAGGGCTGAGATGTAACTAGCTCTTTCAGCAGATCCCCCAACCTGCAATCCTCTCAAATTTATCTTGAATAGAAAAATAAATAAGTAAAATGGTCTCTTGTTCTCAACCTACTACTCCTTTCTTTATTTGAGAAGCAAGCCAAGTCTGTTTCTTCAAAATCTAAGGAAAAAAAAACATGTTCCTGATCTGGAAGCAGGCTAGGTTTGTTATTCGATGTATGCACTCCTCAGACATGTATTTTTAAATTGTAGCAAACCATTTGCTAAATTTATAGCAAGAAGCTGTTGAGGTTTAAGCCATACATGGACCATTAAAACGCTTAATTTCCGACAACAAATGCACTACTGTCATTTCTGAATGCGGGTATTGTACTTAAGACCTATTGGGCTCTACTGATCCCTTCTGCTGAAGTGTTCCATTCTCATAACATATATATTAAGATTCAAAATGAAAGCTCTTACATGTATAATAGAAGACACTGTCCCCTCATTTGTGGTGTGTTTCTTGTTTCAAATTTTCGTACTGAGCCATTTTGGTAATGAATTTTAAGAGTTTTCATGCTTCTGAGTTTCATGACTTCCTTGTTGAATCATTTCCAGTGGATACATATTTTACTAAATATGTGTGAAGAAAAAAAAAATAACCCCATTTAGAACTGTAGCTCTAATTGTCCAGTTCTGCCACCAATCATCTAGGGAAAAAAAAAAAGAAAAAAGGGTGAGTGCTTTTAGATTTTATTATGCAATCATTTCCCTCCTCTAAATAACTTGTTTCTTAATCGAAATGCTATATATAGTCTGTTGTTATTTAGGATGCTTTTATTTTTGTCATGGTAGAATCAGCAATCAGCGACTTTGCCTTTTTTAATAACAATATATTGGCTGCAGTGTAAGTTGACCATTGTGAAAAGGGTGCTGTTGCTTGAAATCGTAGGGTGTTTTTAAACTGATAATATTATGGCAAGTTCTTAATTGTGTGAAGTACAAAATAGCCCAATAGATTTGTAAGAAGTATAGAAACATGACTTGCCCTTCAATAAATGATTATATTTGATTTATAAATTGTCAACTTCTGTTTGATTAGTCAGTTAGTTAAAGGAAATTCGTAGGGCTGTTTCATATGCTCATAGGTTAGTACTAGGTTAACTGCACTTGGCCATTTTAAGCTTAGCCAGTTATCCCATTTGAGAATTAAACCCTGCATCTGATGCCTATAAGGTTTAGCAGTTTTAATTTTGGTAACTTATGATCCAGGGTGCATTATAGGTCTGTGAGGTATGCCACAATATGTGAGGTAACTGTTACCTAGGTAGGTGTTGACCTAGGTGGTGTGTTTTTTTCTGTCTTTTAATATTCTGCTTCTTTTTTTTTTCTTCTATGTTTTCTTTCTCTTGCCTGACACCTATCAAGTCGCTCTGTATCAGAGTCAAGCTCATTCATTCCCCAGGGGTGAGGAATTTCCCTTGGATCACCTAGGGTGAGAGCTATCCAGAGGGACCATCACCCAGGAAGACATTAGCGTGTTTTGAAGCTGTATACTTGGTGCATCAAGTGAAGTAGCCCTTAGCCTACGTCCAGATGACATGGCAGCTAGTAGCAGTGCACATGATACTGTCTGAGTTCTGACAGGGCAGTGTAATTTTGCTTTCTCTGTTGTATATAAGACGCAGTGAAGAAAAAAATGTAATTTTAAGCTGGAATTTGAAGTGATATCAAACGGTAGTTAACCAGCAGGTGAACGTTTCCTCTTTTAACGATGATGTGATGATGTCAGGTATTACCAGCTATGCCAGGAGAAGAAGGACATTGGATGTTTAACATATATCAGCATGGCTAGCTAGAGTTTTATAAAGAATTGTATGTCATTTGTATATCAAACTGATTAGTCCAGGTGTTTGTGCTGAAAATGTATTTGTAAAGTTGCTTGTGTTAAAAAATGTTCCAGCAGTGGGTCCTGCTGGACAGAAAAGAAATACACCTGTTTGTCGGACTGTATTGTAACTGTTGAATTGAATATATTGTAACTCAGGATACTGGAAGAGAAGAGGTTTATCTCAGTCCAGCTTACTTTGAAAAATTGTCTGAAATTAAATTACCTGGTTTATTACATAAAGATTGTATCTTACAGTTCTGATTGTAGCCAGCGATGAAATGTCTGTGAAAGCCAGAACTAGGAATCCTACTGTATTGTCCTTATGGGTGAACTAATTGCTACCCTGGAAGGGTGGAAGTTTGGAATTGGTTTTATAGTTTCCAGATGCTGTAACACATCTTAGCAAAGCTCTGTTTGTATGTATTATGACACATAGGTGCTAGGTTCTGGTTCATTTTCTAGGAAAGAGGATAGTGTGGGAAACAGAGTGAGATGACCAGATATAGATGTAATCCAGCACTGAAATGATGTTTTAATACTAGATGAGACAGAAGTCTCATGGCAGTCTGTTTTTGAAACCTGACCAAGAAGGAAGACCACTCACCCACTTCATCTTGCTTTGCTTTAGTAAGTAACCAGGGAATAGTAATTCTTCAGATCGGTCAGGAAAATATAGTGAGATTAGTTAAGTATTGTTTTTTTCTGCATCTGTGTGAATCTTTCCATCTGGGTTATATATAATATTTTATGTGAATATTATAAATATATATTTAGTGTTTTCATATTCTTTTATTATTAAATATATTTAAACTTTTTATTGTGGCCGGTCTTTTAGAGAATTTTTTTAACCTTTGAGAGTGTTTATATTTATTTAGTGACACTTTGCCCACCCCCTGAAAGGCTTGCTGTATTGGTCAAACACTACCATTTGTATTAGTATTAATTTTGTTCAGTATAATTGGGTACCGTTGTAAAAGTTTTAGCGTAGCTGGCTTTGGAGTGTTGTGGTGACAGTACCTACTTTATAGTCTGGGCAGAAGGTGCATAGCTGGTAAATCTGTGCTAGCCTTTCCCAGAAGTGTGTGTGTGTGTGTGTGTGTGTGTGTGTGTGTGTGTGTGTGTGTGTGTGTAAATCAAATTTCAGAGTGTGTGTGCGCGTCAGCTACTTGGAGCAGGGTTTCACAGAGAGGGTGGTGGAGGGCTTGGCTTGGAACAGTTGGCTGAGGACTGAACTCTACAGCTGTGCCAGTGGGGAGTCTTACTTGGGGGCCTGAAGAGAGAATGGGAAACCCAGCATCTGTACTGAGTGTGTTCCCTATGTGCTGTAAAGGGAAATTGTGCTTGGTGCAGAGAGCTACATCTGGAAATACTGGGTGTATCTATTTTTGTTCCAAATGAACATCTCCTTCCAGCGGGAGCGGCCTTAAGTCAACTGGTGCCCTAGACAAAAGGGCTGCACTGAGCCCCCAACCACACCACCTGGTGCCCCCATCCTGGTCTACCTACACCAAATAAATACTGGAAAAGCCCCCCTACTAGAGTGGCGCCCAGGAGGCCACCTAGTTGGCCTATGCCCACCAGTGTCAATGGTGAGAATTCCAGCTCTTTAATTACTGGCCCAGAGCAGGGATGTCACACAAGTAATAAGGTAACATGCATTTTTTGCCAATATGGTTACCACAGCATTTTTGACTGAAAACAGTTTTTTTATGTGGCAGTTGTGGATATGAAACATTTTTTGTTAGTACAGTGTGATTTTGCTTTCTACATTTTAAGGGAAAGGTTTTATTTTGGGGCAGTAACGTTAATACTATTTTAAATTTATATATGGTATAACAGAATAAAAAAACTCAGGTCTGTCCTTATTATCTCTGTAAATCTTATAACCTCATTCATACATTTGCATTATAATGATAACGAAGTGTCCCTGTTTTTAGCCAGATGTCTCTGATTTTCAGGGGTTTTATTCCTGATTCTCTCCTCAATAAGCTGAGAGGTATAGTACACACTATGCCACACTGTAGAAGATCCAATACAAAAAGGAAAGAATAACATTGTTCATCCAGATACATTACAGAAGCCACAGAAAGCAGTTTAAATGCAAATACAGTGATACTAATAGAATAAGTGAACTGAATAGGAGCCAGCATGAATGGCAACACATCAGCATTCAGTAGAATAAAGTGCCACAGGAGCCACAAAGTATATGAACAAAAAGCTTAACAGTAGTGTAGTACATTTAAAAAAAGTGAATGTTATGAAACTCTAGTAACAGGCCATACCTGTCAACCTGCAAGCATTGAAAATAAGAACAAAGGGTCTTGAAAAATAGGAACAGCCATCTAAAAATCTGGACATCTAGGTACCATAAAATCTGTATACCAGATAACACATAACTCTTCCTGCTTCCAGTAGGAACGAGGGACACTAGTCAGAAGCACATGTTTAAGAAACAGAGGGTGACAAAAATGATGGAAAAATATAAGCATGTTATCAGAGATGGTGTAAAATCTGTAGCCTTAATAAGCTGTATCACAAAATTCTACCCCACACAAGGTAGCTTATTTTTGCTTCAGATAAAGGGAGATGTAAGGTGCATCTCCTCTTTCTTTAAATTATTGGCGCCACTAGTATGTTGATCATGTGGTGTGGTGTGGTTTTCTGTGTACTAGACAGCTTCAAAAATCACATGTGTTGAATGAGATTCAGAAAACTGTGTGAAGGGGTAAATCAAGTCTGAAAACATTGGCATACCTCCAAAAATAAGCGTCTTATAAATTAGACCTGAAAACAGGAGTGTTTCTCCAAAATAGGGACAGTTGAGAGGTCTGCTAGAGGATGATGAATATCCAATCATAACCTACGTATGTGTTTGAGACAGAGATACCAAAATCTTCACCTCAAGAGCAAAGATTGAGAGGTGAATTTCCTGCCATCCATATCTAGAACACATAATAAGGGTTATAATTCCAGACCCAGTCATAATTCTTTGTAGGGCAAGGAGTTTTATCTGCTCCATGTACTACATTACAGAAAAAGAGAAAGTATAGAAGTACAAAGTATTTTAGTGGCTTTGAAAGCCTGTAAAGCACTTGGCACTGTCAAACAGACAGCTTCATACCTCTCTACTTTTTTGCTTAAGAATTCTAGACAAATGTAAAAATAATGGGGGGGGGGTCAAAGGATCAAAATCATATAACGTAAAATAATACTCTTGTTTACTGTAATAGAACAGCTTGTTTTGCATCAGCATGTATTTTCTGAACAGTATGATATATGGCACTTGAGTGGCATTATTAACTGTCTGTAACCCTAGGTGGTTTACCAGAAAATCAAAGATTTTTTTGAAGAAGAAGGCAAAATCAGGGACAGTTGTGATGTACACCAGAAACAGAAGGGAAAACAGCTTTTAAAAGCTATAAGGGCACATTGCTCTGCCACACATTTTGTGTGGCAGGTTGAAGTCCTAACAGCTTTTAAAATCTGTTTTATTATCTGTCACTATTCTTTACTGCCTAGCTGTCCCTAATACGAAACCTGATCATAACAGCGCTTGGGGTGCATAACATACTTAAGCACAGTTACAAGCAGGTCTCATACTAGGAAAGGGCTTAACAGATTTATCATTGTCCTGATATTGGAGCATAATCACAGAGCTCCATGCTGTACATAAATGTAGTGAGTAAGAGGAGAAAGGTTTAATGAAAAATAGCCATTGTGTAACTATAATAACATAGGTAGATAGGAATAACTTCATAACAACAAAAAGGTTTAAAGAAAAACAGTTGCTATGTAACCACAGTAGTATAGGCAGATAGGAATGACCTCAAAACAATAGCACTATCAAAACATACATACTAATAATGAATGTTATGGTATGTACTGAACAGGATGGAGAAGATTTTAAAAAATAGTTACTGTTTACACAGTAATATAGGCAAATGTGGATAACTTCAAGACAACAGTAGTTATCAAAACAGCCTAATGAGAAAGGTCCTTAACAGTGACAGTTCTAGAGGGTGTAACTTACCTTGTCCAAGTTTAAATGAAACAGTATTGTCTTACGTAGTAGAATAGCCACGGGAGAATATGAAGCGGCATAGCAGATGTTTGATTAGGCAGAAGTGGCACAGAGTTCACAATTTAAATGTGTGAACAGAAAGCTTGTTAGTACTGTAATAATGTTTAAAAATAGGTTCAGTGCAAACCACAATAGTAAAACAAAATGTTAATAAAAGCTGCACATCCACAGTGAATATTATGGAACCCCAGTAATACCTGGTCAGGTCAGCTTATTGTTTTGGGGTGTACTCAGTCTGGGTTTTACATTAGTCACCTAGACCACTTACCTAGTATTAATCTCTAAACTTATCAGCCTCTCGTTTTTGTGTATGCTTTTCCTATACCTGGTTCTTAAATCATGGTTTCTCTCTCCTACACACACACACACACACACACACACACACACACACACACACAGAGTGACATTTTGAAAAGGAAAAATGCATTCTGCACAAGGAGATGTGACAAAACATAGTAACTATAATTAAATAAGCATGATTTTGAAACAGTGTTGTGTACCAGTGTGGCTGCAGAGCAGCTTAGTCTGAATTTCACTTTGGCAAATGATTCGCTAAAATGCCACTTTGGTATTTTCATTGGCTTTTTCAATGTTGGCGGTAGCAATTTGAGACTAAAGCAAGTGCATATTCTTTACCATTTCATTGTTATTGTTACTGTATATTTTTATGAAAATTTGGCCCCAGTATATACATATAATGCCCCTTTGTGTGTATTTTAGAAAAGAGCTTTCATTCACTAGATATTACTTGTTAATGCTGTATACCTGAATGCTAACTTTCTGTGCTGGCCCTGAGTACTTGTTTGCATTTTTCCTGTCATTTGTATGTGCCAGCTTCAAATTTAATGGAATTGTTTGGTTGAAGTGTTCAGGAGTTGAAGTTGGAAAGCTGGAAGCATGAGAACAGTGAAGTATTTGCTGCTGAGTTGTTTAGTGATTCCAGATGGATATTTGCTGGCATCATGAAGACTTTGTTAGAACCATATTTATGACTACTTTGTGCCTAGAAGCACTTTAAAAGATTTGTTACCTCCTGTTTTTCTACTGTTTTGGATTCATCTTCCATCATCCTTCTGTCCATAGAAAGGTACTGGCTTTTCTGGGAATAGAAAGGAGGGAAATTGAGACCTGTATGAATTACTCATCAGTTGTTGCACTCATTTGTATATAGTGCTACTTGGAGGGAAATGTGTCCATCCTGCCTCACCAATGTTTGGATTTTTTTCTTAATTATCCTTCTATCAGTGGAAAGGTAATGTACTTCCAGCATGTCATAAACAGGATAACTGGTTTATGTGGGTTATTTGCTAGTTTCTGCAGTTTTACTACAGATGCTACCAGTGATCTGCGTCCTTGGCTGATCCTTATGAGAGTTTGGCTGCAATACTGAGGCATCCGTAATAGAGTATTATTTTTCTATTGTTGCTGCTCTGTTTAATTTAATGACTTCTTTTTTGTTGCTTCGATTTTGAAAATCTTCACCTACCCCTGATTCCTGATCTGTCTGGTATTTCTGCTAGTAGGCCAGAAATTGGTGCATTAGCAGTTGTGTATTCACAAGTGGGAACTCCTTGTGGGCTGTGCCAAGAATTTTTGAGGGGTGCAGGATTGATCTGTTGGGATATTTGAGGAAGCTGTCAGACTGCAAATTGAGCACATTTGTTATAATTATTTGCCTGGACATTAATTTTATTGTTTTATAGTTCTGCATATCAGCCTCCATCTCCAGTATAATATTTTTAAAAATATATATTGTATTGTTTATTAATTTGTTTAAACTTATTTGTGTGTACTACAGTTAGAGTGTACCTTTTTCAGGTAAGCAGTTTATTTTTAGTCCATCTGCCTTATATTTTGCTGCTGTTAGTCTCATCACTGTATATCTAGCTGATAATCTTATATTGTGTAGGTTTTATACCTTTGCAATTGTTGAGTTGTCAGGCTTAATTATTTGTGTTTATACCTGCTGGGGTTATGATAAGGCTGCCTTGTTTTTAGGGACTTTTAACCTGCAGTTCACCAGTTTGCCTGTTGATCCGAGTGTGGCCCTTAAGTGTTAGAGGCTTGGGCTGCTGAAGAGTGATAGGTCTAGGACTGGGAAAAGGCTCTTTTTGTCTTGCCATGAAGGGGGAAGCTGTTTGATGAGGACTACAGTCGCTCAGCACCACCTGAGGGTGAAGAGATTTGAGAATTAGGGACCTCCTCATCTTGTGCTAGTATCTCTGGTGTTAGATTTACACCTTTGGCTTGTGAGCAGAACCTGATACACAGTAAGTTGCCAAGGCCATGTTGTGTCTGACTTAGTCCATATGTCCAACCTGGCATTTGTTGCTGAGGACATAGACCCTTGTCTAATTTTCTGCATTGTGCTGTGCTATCTGGTAACTCATATCCTTTGACAAGGACACTCAGGTGGTGGGGTTTTGTTTGCATTTCATCTGGCCTGGAGTTCACCAAGACTGAGGCCGGAAAATGTAACTCCTTTGAACTCCTGATTGGGACAGGAGTGAATTGCAGATTCCTTCTCGTATACCATCCACCAGGTAACTATAGAATGTTTCTGCAAGAGTTCTGCAATTTACTCATTGACCTAGTTCATAGATCCATGGTTAGTTCTTGATGAATTTAGTGGTTGGTAAGTGACAAAACCTGCGAGTTAACTTTAGAGGTTTTAGATTTAATAGAGAGCCTCAGGTTGTTTTCACTGTGACTCATAAGTTTCGACATTTCTTACACTTAATTTTCAGCTATGCATGGAAACTAGGTATTTGGTATTGAAACCTATCTCTTAATCTGGTTATTACTTGGTCCACTTCAGACTTGGTCTTCCTCCAACTCTTTCTGCATATAGTGAACTGATCAAATGTAGATACCTTAGAGCAGTAGATTCAGATATTCTTTGCCAAATGTTTGACCATTTACTTGGGGAGGATCAGTATGAATTTTCTGGATTAGCCGGCTGCAGCATGTAACAATATGGATGTTCATCGTGCATACAGCTGCAGTCATCACACTTGGGTTATCCTGCCGTCAGGCGGGTCCTCGGTCGGCCGAATTCCAAAGTCTAGGTCCGGCGTCGGTTGTCGTCGCTTCTTCCCTGACATCAGTGTGGCAGGGGTATAAAAGAGGCAGCCGACGCCATTTTCTCCAGTCTTTCTTGCCGCACGGTGCCCGAAGCAGAAGCAGTTCGCAAGTGCCGGTCGGCCAGCTCCTGAGATTTACGAACAGTATTTCAGCCGAAGTCTTCTTTAAAGCTAAGTACCCGTTGAAACTTTTCTTGCCTCAGACCGATGTCAGACAAAGTTAATAATTGCATTTCTTGTGGGAAGCAAATACCGCATAAGGATTTTCACTCTTTCTGTATACCTTGCTTAGGGCCAGACCACGACGTCTCGGCCTGCCGTTTTTGTGCTAGGTTCAACAAGCGCACTATTAAGCGCCGGGCGGAGTTCGCCCTTCATTATTTTGGCAAAAAATTTAATTATATCATGTCGTCAGATACACCGACGCCAGTTTTAGGCAAAAGACGCAAAGACAAGGACCGACATCCGAGGTCTGCACCAGTACTGAGACCACGCTTAGGCCTACTACCGGTTCTCAGCGAGGCGCCTACGCAGCCCCTGACTACCAATGAAACTATTTTACCGGTGACTTCAGTACCCGAGGTCGCAGGTTCCACGGTCTCCATTGCCACTGCAGATACCGACGCCACTCTTGGCGGGGAAACCGAAAATTTAGTGAGGCCTGCCATTTTGAAAGCGTCTTCAGGCCTACCACCTTCTCTATTAAATCCTTCACTAAATCTAAAGCTGCAATGAAAACTAAAAAACAGTGTCCTCAGACCTCCTCTCAAGGCACCATGCCTAAAAAACAGATGCTTAAAATGGCTGAGGATTTGATAACTCTCATCAGGGGTTCTCAACCCCCCTCAGACCAAAGACCCAGATTGGAGGAAGACTACCCTTCCTCAGACCAGGCTTCTATTACCTCAGATCATTCTGAGGACCAGGATTATGCCTATTCCCCTTTTGAAGACTCTGATGCTGAGGAGTCTATTCCCTCGGTCTCCCCCCCTGAGGACTACTCTTTTGGGGAAACCCTGCATATATTGAGAGAGCACTTCCACTGGGAAGGCCAAGATTACTCAGATTCCAAGAAAAGGCTCAGGGAATTTCTACTGCTCCCCCAGCATAGGCCCCTGGCTATCCCTCCTGTTTTAGATATTTTGGATGATGTGTACGCAGAAGCCAGTCTTAATCCAGACTCTTTACCTCCAGCCCCTATTAAACCAGACAGGTATTACCGGGTTCCTGATTCTCACCAGTTCCTTTATAAAAGCCATACTGCTGACCCAGAAACAATTTCACAGGGTCCCAAGGGGATTAAGGCCTCTACTGCTAAAAATCCTTTACCTTCTGAGAGAGATTCCAGAGCATTAGAAAGGTGGGGGGAAAAAGGTGTATACATTAGCCACTTTAACCATGAGGACATTAAACTGTCAATTTCATATGTTAAAGTACCAACACTTTTTGTTATCTCAGCTGAAAAGCAAAATGACACAAACAGAACAACCAGATTTGAAAGAGTTGCAGGATTTGTTGCATGGAGCAGAGCAAGTGGGGAAACATACCTTGCAGTGTGGTTTTGATGCTTTAGAGGCCTCATGTAGAGCTGCTGTCACGGGGTCTGTCATACGTAGACATGCTTGGCTCAAAGAGCAAACCTTACCAGATCATGTCAAAGCAAAGTTATTAGATGCACCACTTCAAAAAGATGTATTGTTCGATGTTAAAGCTGAGGAGGTACTAAAGAAAATGGAGGAAAAAGCAAAATCTATGCAAACAGTTAAAGATTTCTTGCAGGTGCAACCTCCATGCTTTAGCAGAAACTGGCCTTCAAAAAATTGGTCCTTTCCAGCCACAGACAGACCTCAAAGGGGCAGATACAGATGCCCAAGAGGTAGAGGACAACCTCAAGGATCTTACGGAGCTAGACAGTGGCAAGCACCAACCCCAAGAGGTGGAGAAGATAGACCACAGTCATTTAGAAAACAGACACAATGACTTCCCCCTATGCCTGCCAAACAAAGCTATAATGGCAGCACCTTTGGGCGGAAAACTGGCCTTATTTTCAAAAAAACTGGCACATTGTTACAAACGACAAATGGATTCTGGATATTATAGACAGAGGCTACAGGTTCCACTTTCACACCCTTCCAAAAATGAGAGGCATGCCAAACCTGCCACAAAATCAATGGGCAGAGGCACAAAGACAAATTTCCACTCTCATGGATATGAAAGCAATTCAAGAGGTACCTGCAAAAGAACAAGGTCAAGGTTTTTATTCCAGACTATTTCTGGTACCAAGGAAGGACAAAGATTGGAGACCCATCTTAGACCTATCTATCCTAAACACATATCTAGAGGTACCAAAATTCAAGATGCTCACATTACAGCAGCTTCTTCACATGCTGGGCAAGGAGTCTTGGCTGGTAACGTTGGACCTCAAGGAGGCATACCTGCATGTCCCTATCAGGCAAGATTGCAGAAGATACCTCAGATTTCTTGCAGGTTCAACCCATTACCAATTCTCTGCATTGCCCTTTGGCTTATCTACTGTGCCCAGAGTGTTTACGAAATGCCTGGCATCAGTAATTGCCTTCTGCAGACAACAAGGAATACAAATCTACCCATATCTGGATGACTGCCTGATCCAAGCGGACAGCAAGGACATTCTATTGCAGCATCTGGCGTTTGTAATAAAACTGTTCAACTACCTGGGATACACAGTGAACAAAAAGAAATCAGAACTAATACCTTCTCAACAGATAATTTTCCTGGGTGCCAGCTTAAATACAACAACCCAGATGGCCTACCTCACGCCAGACAAACAAGGGCAACTGTCTCAATACTTCAACAAAATGGCAACTTTAACCAGACTAACTGCAAGGAAAGTCCTGCAGGCTCTGGGGTTCATGGCATCTTGCATCCTACTAATACCATGTGCAAAGCTGCATATGAGGAAACTACAATGGTACCTAAAAAACTTATGGTCTCAACACAGCCACAGCTTGGAAACAATTATACCACTCATTTCATGCCTTCAAAATGAATTTTTGTGGTGGGCTCAAGCATGCCAAAGGAACACAGGTCTCCCTTTCTGTTTACCTCAAGCAACTCAAATCATCACAACAGACGCCTCAGACTACGCCTGGGGAGCACACATGGCAGATCAATGCATTCAGGGAAAATGGTCCCAAAAAGAGAAGCACCTACACATCAACCAAAAGGAGATGCTAGCCGTGCAAAATGCTCTTATGACCTTCAAAGACCTACTGCATCCAGGCCAGCTATTAATAAGGACAGACAACACCACAGTCATGTGGTACATAAACAAACAGGGGGGAACTCATTCATACCCCCTGTGCAGGCAAGCTATGACCCTGTGGAACACAGCACTGGAATTACAAATTCAACTACAGGCACAATTCCTGCCAGGGAAGGAATACACACTGGCAGACAACTTAAGCAGAAATATGACAGACCCACACTAATGGAAGTTGCATCCTCAAGTCTTCTCAAAGATAACTCAGGCATGGGGACAGCCAGACATAGATCTATTTGCTACCCACAGAAATTACCACTTGGAAAAATTCTGTTCAAGGACCTATCATCCACAGGCCTGGAAAGTGGGCGCACTCTCTTTCAATTGGACAACATTGACAGTCTATGCCTTGCCGCCTCTTCCTCTACTGACCAAAGTTCTATTAAAAACCAGAGCAGAGAGGCCACTAATGATTCTCATTGCTCCAGACTGGCCACAACAGCATTGGTATCCTCTCCTAAAGAGCCTGTCACACTCACCACCATGGATCATACCTCTAGTTCCTCTTCTGTTGTCCCAGCACAACTACAAAACCCTTCACAGCCAGCACAAAACCTTAAATCTAGCTGCATGGAGAATACCTTAATTTCCCAACAGACCCTCCTCTCCAAGGAGGTGCAGGATGTCATCTTGGAGGCCAGGAGACCCTCTACTAGGAAAACCTACTCCGCCAGATGGAAACGATTTTGTTCCTGGAATCAAGAAAAGGGCCAGAATCCTTGGGTAATAAATATACCTCAAATTTTACAGTACCTAGCTGAGATGTTAAACAGTGGCCTTTCCTTCTCCTCCATCAAGATCCACGCTTCAGCCATTTCAGCACAATACAATACAGATCCTCCTTTATTCTCACAACCTCTATTAAGGCAGTTCCTCAGAGGGGCAAAAAATATAAAACCCCCACGGAAACCACCAGTCCCAGCTTGGGACCTCAACTTCGTATTGGAAAAGCTGACCCTGCCTCCCTTTGAGCCGGCTTCTTCAACAGAGCTACAATACTTGTCGTGGAATACAGCCTTCCTTCTGGCTATTACCTCAGCACGCAGGGTTTCAGAGCTACAGGCCCTCATGGCTGTGCAACCATTCATCATTTTCCATCAGGACAGGGTTTCCTTACGAACCAACCCTACCTTCATGCCAAAGGTAGTATCCAGTGTAGCTTTGAATCAGACTATTCATTTACCTACCTTTTATCCAAATCCACAGAACAAAGGAGAGAGGCTACTACATTCCTTGGACATTCACAGGCAACTTCGTTATTACTTGGACAGAACAAAGTCATTCAGGAAATCTGAGCAGCTCTTTGTGTCCTATGCTACAGGTGCTTAAGGAAAGGCTATTTCCAAACAGACTATTTCAAAATGGATAGCCCACTGCATACGCTTTTGTCACTCATTTCATGGAAAATCAGTGCCTGTATACATCAGATCCCACTCCACCAGGGCTACAGCTACCAAGGAAATTTTGGAAGCAGCTACTTGGAGTTCAGTGCACACTTTCTCCAAGCACTACCACCTTCCACTATACTCAAAATCTAGAGCGGGCTTTGCCCCAGCAGTCCTGCAGGGCATCCTAACCCCTCCTAGTTCCACTTAGTACCTACCACCCTTACTTAGCTTTGGGATTCTACCCAAGTGTGATGACTGCAGCTGTATGCACGATGAACATAGTACAGTTTTGTACCTACCATAAATGTAGATGTTCGAGTGCTCATACAGCTGCAGTCCAGGTTACCCTCCCTCCATCCCCTCTTAGGACAGGGCTTATGACAAACACCTTTATCATACAACCTATTTGGGGTATTCCTTTATGGTGTATTTGCTTGCAACTACTGTTTTGATTTATCTACATTGCATGTTTGCATAATATCATGTTTTGCCTTCCTTCTGGGGGCACCTGACATCTGGGGCAAGAAAAACTGAAGAAAATGGCGTTGGCTGCCTCTTTTATACCCCTGCCGCACTGACATCAGGGAAGAAGTGACGACAGCCGACGCCAGACCTAGACTTTGGAATTCGGCCGACCGAGGACCCGCCTGACGGCAGGATAACCCAAGTGTGATGACTGCAGCTGTATGAGCACTCGAACATCTACATTTATGGTAGGTACAAAACTGTACTTTATCAATGCCCAGGATTAGAACACAGTAGTAAATGTATACAGTAGCCCTGTGGTCTGACATGAACAGTGAGTTGACCATGAGCTGTGGTCAGTGCTTAGATTAGGATGTTGGTTGGATGATGGAGCAAGATGAGCCTTCTTGAGGACATACTTGTTCTGGACAAATATTACTCCTCGTACCAGAGATCTCTTGAATAAAGGTATTTATGTCCCAAGAGATCTCTGCTGCTGTAAATCATGTGGCTGTACCCTTTTAGCAGATTTTGCAGCCCAACCTAACAAGCTGGAGAAACGTTCCTCTGAAGACTGCAGGGAAGCCATGTGATTTTTTTTTTTTTTCAGATACGACCACCAAGATATAGGGCATTGTTTTCATTGTGAAGCATCCATTGAGAATAGTCAGTTATCAGAAATAAGTAACTCAGAAGTTGGTTATGACAAGCTTATGAGCACTTGCTGTGCACCCGACCAGTTGTGCTCTGCATCCATGCCTTACAGGCTAGATTAGAATTTGTCACAATTCACTAGAACCATTTTTTTCTCTGCATAATTCAGTCCTCGGTGAGAACTGGGATGTTTCCATCCTCTTCAAAAAAGGCTTTGGTGAGAGCAGGATCCAACATTAGACCACCTAGGCAGTGGCCTAGGGCCCGTGGCTGGCCGGGGGCCCATCCACAACATAAAAATTAAAAAAAAAAAAAAACTTTTCTGATCCTACCAATAGACACTACTACTTTTGCTTTAACAGCTCTGACTACTGTTATTGGTAGAGCTTTAACTCATTCCCATAGCACAAGTTCTGTTATTCCTCACTGAGTGCCTAAAGCACCACTGTCCAAAAGACAAGTCTTCACTCCACCCCTACAACCTCATAAGGGACGCTGATGCTGAAGCTCCTTTATCTTTGTTGTTTATAGTTACATTAACAGGGTTCCATGATTGTACATCTGTTTAATACAGTTATAAAAAAAACTACAGTTGATATATAAAAAAGTAAAACCCTCATGCACACACAGTACAGCTGTAACCGGCAGAGCATGATTCTTATTTTATTTTCATTCACGCTGCCATCTAGACACAAATATTCTGCACTCTATATGCTTTTTGCATCTAAAAAAATTAAAAACAAAAAGCAAGGAATGCTTGCTTTTTCCTTGCTATGTCATTAGCTACCATTTCCTCTCTAAAAGTAATGGTGATGTCAGTTCTTCCCAGACTTGTGTCTGATGTCATTGAGGCGGACCAATCAAATTCTCAGATGTCCATCTTTTTGTTGCAAACCTGTTTTTTTTTTTGCGCAATGCTTCTTGATTCCCACTCTGGTAAGGATATTCATATTTTTTTTCTTTTTTTTTTAATGTGAACTGGTACAGGAACATTAAACAATTACAGCAAGTTGTTAGTTGTGGTGGTGGAGTGCTGAATCATTACTCTGGTAAGTGTGCTAGATCTCAGTCATTGCAGGAACAGTTATTTATGTTGTTGAAGCTTGGGTATTCAGTCAAGAAGGTAAATTGTACTATCCCTGATTTTGCAGAGAATGTTGTTAATGTGGCAGGAAAGGCATGCAGAAGATGAATGTAGAATCTGTAATAAATAATCACCAATAGTCGCCCAAGGTACACTTATTCCACTGCTGGCTGGATGCATCTTTAATAAATGTGAGTTTCAGGGGAAAAGAAGTTTACCATTGCTCATGCCAAGCCTGTTTTCAATGTGAAACTGTTTTGTTTATCAGTAATCATCAATTTTTGCTCTCTAACATTTGAAATAATTTTAAATTAACCACATATCTGTGTAATTATTGTAAAAATATTGAAGCAAATAGTATGCGCACTGACAAGTTTGAACAGTTTTTATAGAAATTTGGGAGAGACAGACAGACAATGACTGGGGGCAAGGGAGCCCTGGTCCATTACCCCACCTAGGGCCCAATTTGACCATGATGGCTCTGGCTTTGGTTGGCCAGTTCTTCACAAACCATCTGTGGCATCAATAGCAGAAATATCTACTTATCTTGTTAATTTTATCATTTTTTTCAAGCTGTCCTTTTCATCAGAATTATTGTTTTCCATTTTTTGTTTTGTTTTCTTATGGTGTAAACAAACAAAATAGTTTGGCAAGTTCATTGTCATGCCTATTTCAAACTCAATGTCATCCTTTAATCTGTTTCACACACGCTGTGACAATAATGCCCTTGTCATCTTTATGTTGAAATTTAGGAAAATATAACACTACCCATGTATGCTTACACAAAAATGTACAGATCTACTTAAATTCGTTTTGAAAATGAGACTGTATTATTGATTCAAAATGTCTGTGTTCTGTGCATAATCTGTTCAGTAACTATTACACTGAAGAGAACCTGAAAGACTAGCTGGCGGAATTTAATATCACCTGCTCATGTTGGGGCTGTAGTCTGATATCCTCTCACTTAGAGCTATCCCTTTATACTGTAGACTTTGATGTTGTTGTGTCTTTCGGCTTTTCCAGGTACTCCGGTCCGCTAATGATTGGCAGTAGATTTTTATGTGCCGAGTTGCCGGCCCTGACGTACAACCTTCAACGAAGGTATGCCCATTCACGCATGTCTCCACAAAGAAGACGCTCTAGCTGAGAATCGAACAGGACAACGTCTTACCGTGAGGCGACAACGCTACCGCACACCACCACCGCAGTTCATGTGGTCCTTCTAAAGTTAATTTTCATAGAAACAGACTGAGGACTAATAAGAGACCAGTTGTCTGTCCTAGTCTGTCTGTTTTTGTCATTTAGATAAGTTGCAGATGATAGCTAAAGAGCAATTTCTTTTTCCCCAGACCTTTGCAAACTCTGCCTTATGTTTGGCCTATTTATTTTTTAATTCTTTTAGACAGATGTAGGCAGTCCACCGTGCCATTGTTTTCCTGCATTGCAAGGATTAAAACAATGAGTAAAAAGGTCACACACAAAAAACAATTAGTTAAAAACACAAAAAGAAAAATCTAGCAAAGCTAGACCTTCCACTGTGTGATGCCTTAAACCTCTTGTGTCAGAGGCAACTTGGGATATATGCAAATTGCCAATTAAGGATATCAAGTGTTTCAGCTAAATGGCAGTTCTGAATGTCCATGACTTAAAAGTTAAAGTCATGGATATTCAGGATTGCCATTTAGCTGAAACACCCGATATCTTAATGGGTAATTTGTATATATCCCTTGTAGCCTCTGACACAACAGGTTTAAGGTATCACACAGTGGAAAGACTAGCTTTGCTAGATTTTTCTTTTTGCATTGCAAGGATTACCAAAAGCCTTGTGAAGCCAAAGCTATGAGCTCTAGGTAGCCTGAGAGTTTGTTAAAATCTCTTGTCTGAAGGAACTTTCTGTGATCACGGTTTATTGAATGTAGTAAAAGGGCTGTTTTATCAAAAGCTACTATTTCACTCTCAGGAATACCTTTGATTTTATTTTTTCACTTCAAGATGCAGTAGTCTCCAAGCTGAGTGTACTAGTTAGACTTGGTGAAAGTAGCTAAGACTCTGTAGGGAAGAAAATTGATTCATTGTGTTTAATGGGAGTTTCAGCCTAAAGTGTTTGATTTGTATGATGTTAACTGACTATTATTTCTGTGATCCAGCATTACAGAAAATGTACTGTCTATTGAGATCTGTACTAGTCTGACAGTGGAAACATAAGCAGCTTCAGAAATGCACTTCCTGGATGGCTCTTTCTCCTGCTGAAGATAATTATATATATATATATATATATATATATATATATATATATATATATATATATGTATATATATATATATGTGTGTGTGTGTGTGTGTGTGGGGTCTACTTCAGAATATCTAAAACCCATAACATCAAAACCAGAACATCTAAAACCCATAACATTGAATTTCATAACACTGAAAATGTGCATCAGAACATTGAACACTACAGATCACACAAAAATATCCCCTCCAGATATAACACCAAACTACCAAACGTACTTGTAACTACATATCTGCATGGGGCAAGCCCCCGTGCACCCCCCATAAATTAAATATCCCAACTCCAAGATCGCATTACAGTGGGAAAAAGTAAATTTCCTAACCCCACTGTATCACAATCACCGTAAAGAATGTACACATAATGTCTATATCACTTACCTGTATGACCTAAAAACACATACAGAATGGAAAAATAAATACTATATAAAGAGTATTAATTCCTACACTATATAAATAACTATAAAAATGAAAACTACAACATCTCTTAGTGATACCACAAGATTAACAAATTAAACTGTAATATTTACATATGTGCTGATACACTATTACATATTATACATTTTAGATGTTATGAAATTCGATGTTATGAGTTTTAGATGTTTTGAAGGGGACCCGTGTGTCTGTGTGTATGTATGTATATGTATATATATATATATATATATATATATATATATATATATATATATATATATATATATGAGTGTGTGTGTATTTCATAACAGTATTTTTTCTGATCACTGAACACTGAAAAATAAAATTTTAAAAGAACATGCATGGGTGCCTTAACATTGTTTTATTACCTTACCTTGTCACATAATTAGGAACCTTCTGGCTGTCTTGAAAAATATTACCTTTTCAGTCCAGACTTGTTATCAGGTTTATGTAAACAGTAGAATAGGACAGGTTTGCATTGCTGACCCAGTCTTTACCCCGGTATCTGTGATTCAGGCACATGGTCCTAATTATTATTGTCTGCCAACAGTAATATTTTACCAGTAACACTACATTTACTTTATTTTTAAGGCAAAGAAACATTACTGCAGTGTTCTTACTTCATAATTTACATTACTACTTCCTACTCCATCTGGCTTATTTTGCTTTAAGCAGCAGGTTTGCATTCACAAAACTAAGAAATCATTATGGCATTAGGAAGACGAAGTAGCAATTCTCTTATTATGAAGCTTTCTTTCTCTCTTTTTATAAAATGTGTACTGTATTTTTCCATTACCAAAAAAACAGCAGTTCTGGTACATCTAGTATGAAAAAGAAAATATTCCAGTGCAGCACATATTTATCCAATTTTAAGGTGGTGTAGGAGGTACAAAATATTTTTATTTATTTGTTACTTAAGTATTTACTTCCATTAGCTGACCACAATATTCTGTGAGAACTGATAGTTCTTTTTTTGTTGGAGGCCCAGGGAGAAAAGCTCTACATGGAAATGTAAGATTTATAATGTGTAGTTATAAAAACCCGCGGTGGTGGTGTTGCTGTAGCGCTGTTGCCTCACAGTAAGACGCTGTCCGGTTCGATTCTCAGCTAGAGCGTCTTCTGCGTGGAGATATGCGTGAATGGGCGTACCTTCGTTGAAGGTTGTGTGTCAGGCCTGGCAAGCCGGTATGTAAAAATCAACTGCCAATCATTAGCGGACCAGAGTTCCCCTGTGGCGATCCCTAACTGGGAAAAGCCGAAAGACACAAACAAGTTGCACAAAATAATGGAACATTACAGTATTTGTGAAAATATATTGTATGCTTTAACAATGAGGTAATCTTACTTAGTCGGTGCATTGTGTTTAAACTTAGTGAATTATTTACAATTTGTTATGAAAATAATTACATTGATACTTCATACTATATTTTGGTTTAAATGTGTTAATCTGTTAGAACAGAAAATACAAGGCACTTTAGGGAACAAAAGTGAGGCTAGAGATGATTCTGTTAAAAGAGAAATTAGTAAGTATGACATATCACAAGGTATCTTTTATCATAGCATTAAAGTTAAAATTAAACTTGTTGAGTATGAAATATCAAAAGGAAGGTTTTATTTAATGTTAGAGGGGAAATTGGTAAGGACCAAATATCTGAAAGGTAGCTGTTAATAGCACGGAGGAAGAATAAATACTAAGCAGAAACCAAGAGTTTTTTCGTACAAATGAAATATTTGAAAATGTGATGCCCATTTTGATTTAGACATCATCCTTTTTACTGTATCACCAGTGAAAAGATAATTACAGTTGCCACCCTTATCACTTATGATCATAGGTGTAATGGAAAAGAAGGATTTATGTGAGTATGAAGCCTGAGAGTTAAGTGATTTAACCACAGTAGTTGTCTTATTTCTTCAGTAACGTAACCACCATTATATAAGGAAGCTCAGCCTGTTTAAAGTCTTTCTAAACAAATTCACTTATGATGAATCATACAGATACACAGAAGTGTGGGCTTTCTTCTGGTACATGATTATATTTTATACTGGAAGCAAGTAGATATGTATGACAAATGAAAATTATTCCCAAGCTGTTACAGTGTGGTACATTATGATTTGAAATCCATAGTATTTTTTGGGAAAGAGGACTTCAGCATGCATCATCTTATGTTAAGTCTTTTTTTAACTTCTTTGCAACCAAAAGTATCAGATTCTGAATGTTCATACTTGTAATGTTATTGTCTGCTATCATAGATTTGGCATTAACTCTGGAAACTCTGGAAATCCTGGAAGCAGGCTGTTGAAAACTTACACCAGACTAAAGGATATAGCAGTTTAATTTAAGTAGTGTGGGAATTGCCATTTTAATAATCTGAATAGGGGCAACTTTTTCATATTTCATTGTAATCCTGACATATTAATATTTGTGGAGAAGACATTGTTCTGTATCAGTATAAACCTAATCTTCACTGGAGTGTTTTATTTATGACAGCTAGACTAAAAGTAATGTTTTGCTTCCTGTGATTTACTTGCTCTGACCCTTAAAGTATTTGCAGCAGTGGGTACATTCATTCCAGTTTTGCTTGTGTATAGTCTATACTCATTCTTCGTGCCTTGACTTCTGCTACAGCTTCAGACCTGACACCGAAAGATAGTTCTTTTCATGTTTAGTATGAGAATGATCTTTGATGTTAATTTCACTCGCCTGCAACATTGTAGGGAGTTCCTCATACTGATAGAATTTTTTTTTTCTTCTGAAGGTATAAAGCTGCGGTAGCGTTGTCACCTCACAGTAAGACGTTGTCCTGTTCGATTCTCTAGAGCTTCTTCTGTGTGGAGACATGCGTGAATGGGCATACCTCAAAGGTTGTGCGTCAGGGCCGGCAACTCGGCACGTAAAAATCTACTGCCAATCATTAGTGGACCGGAGTTCCGCTGTGGCGACCCCTAACCGGGAAAAGCCAAAAGTCACAAACAAACTCTAAAAAGAAACTGCTGAACTCCTGCTTTATAGGATGATGGCTCCCCTCTCTTCTCCTTTGCACACAAGTTCTCAGGACTGTTTGAGTGATTATTTTGGACACTGCTTCAGAATAAGATTCCTCTTCACAGCAGTGTCACACAGCCCCCATGTTGTAATCACATTATCTTTCTCAATAATTTTATTTCAGTCATATTATTAACATCAAGTTTGAAAGATATCCAAGCAGCTTTGGTATGCAAGTGTAAACTGACTTAGTGAGGGAATGTGAGATGCGCTTGACACAAAATGAGAGGAGCAGACAACAAAACACAAAGTGCTAAATGCAGAACAGGAGCAGCATGAAATCTCATGGAAAGCATTAAAAAAAGTACAGTAGTAATCCTGACATGGTTGAAGGGACTCAAGCTCTCTCTCTAATCCTATGTAAAAGTGATGCTTACCTTTTTAATATGATTTGTAACAGTAATCAATCAGGACATTGTTAACCTCCATATACCGGACCCATTTCAGCTTGGATTCGTCAAGGGCAGGTCATACTTGCTGATCTAGAAGGAATTATTTTGAAAAGGTCACCAAAGCAATGGATGAAGGCAAAATGATACACGCTGCATACCTCAACCTAGCTGAAGTTTTGATACAGTTCCCCACTCAGGCATAGTAGAAAAGCCAAATTAACTTGGAATAAACCCGTGTGTCTCCTGCTGGATTGTCAACTGACTAAATATCGGATACAGGAAATCAAAATAGGGGAAAGTTACCTCCACAAAGAGACCAGTCACCACTGGAGCCTCCCAGGGTTTTGTGACATTACACTCCTAAGATTTGACACAGTTGTTTGGGATTTGGGAACTTATATAGACAGTGACCAGTTTTTGAACAGCATGTATCCATTGTAAGAAAGGCCTATATTGCACAGCTTATAAACAAAGGAATTGTGTCTAGAGCTAGGAATGTCATTGTCCCACTTTACTCAGCCCTCATTAGGCCAATAATTAAATATAATGCTCTCTTTGGCATGTATCTTTACAGACACATGCAACAACTGGAATGCCTACAGAGATGCCTTACTAAAAGACACAAGCCCTAAACAACATGTCATGCATGGACCGACTCAAAGCCCTGTCACTGTACTCTGTATCATACAGACTGTTAAGAGGTAACCTGTACCTGGCATACAAGGCATCCTCTGACCCAGTAGTGATGGATTTTCTGCACATCGGCAAGTCAAAGGGTATCAGTAATACTTGGTCTAGAGATCTAAACCTCTTCTGTAACATCAACAGAATGGTTTGGAGGGACAGGTACATGTTGAAAAGGATACCACTGCTCTGGAACAGACTCCCCTTTCACATAAAACAAAGTTCATCCCTGTCTATATTCAAATGCAACTGTGATCTATGAATGGGAAACAGAAAATTTAGCCCAGGAATGCCCCCCTGTACTATTAACGGACAGAAGCAGCTTCTTAATACTTTGTCATACATGTCATCAAATCTGGAATGAACTTCCCTAGATAGTTAACCATGCAAATAAAACGTTGTAGGGCTTGAACATTGTCTGGAGCTGTCATCTCAAGAATAGCTGTTTGCTTGGAAGGGTCTGGTCATAGGCCTGAACTGGTAAATAAATGACCAACATAAGTAACTTCTCGTAACCTGAATTTGCACTTCTGAGGATTGAGCTTAAGATTCACTTCACTAGCTCTTTCCAGAACTTTCCTGTGGTTTCTGTCATGCTCAACTTCACCTTTACTGTCTACTAGAATATCATCTACTATAATAGCACATGAATACCCAGAAAAAATTTCTTCCAGTGCATGCTGAAATACTTCACTGGCAGAGTTTATCCCAAATGGCATTCTCAAGGATCTGTACCTGCCAAATGGAGTTCTGAATGTAGTTAACAACGAGGAGTTTTGATCAAGCAAAATTTACCAAAATGAACTCTCTGCATTTAAGATAGTAAAAACAGTGGCATTTGGCATAAGAGCTGCAACTTCTTCGACTGTACACAGTGGATGATGAGGTCTTTTCAGTGCTTTGTTCAAATCTCGTGGATCAATACATATTCTGATATCATCTGAGCTTTTCTTATGAGATACCAGGGAAGATGCCCATTCAGTAGGTTCGTCCTCTGGACAAATTACACCTTGTTGCACTATTTTGTCTAGCTCGCTTTGACTCTGTTCTGCGTAGCTACTGGAACTTTCTTGGCTGGCCTGACAATTGGGTCTAACTTTGAGTACACAACTGGAAGCCTGCCTAGTTTATATATATACTGGGCGAAATTAGAACAGTGGTCTTGTAAGTTAACATGATGCACTTCCTCATTAAATGAAAGCAATCCCAATTTCAAACTGTGTCTGAGCCCTAATAGTGACTGTATGTGCCTTTTGACCATATAAAATAAGTCTTAGCTGTTCCCAGCAGAGTAATATGAAAGCACCACTGAGCCTTCAGTCTGAATTTCTTCACCACCATAAGCAGCAAGCTGCACATGCTTTGCCAAATGAAGTTTCTCACCAGCACATACTCTAGCAAATGTTTCTGCAGACATAACATTGCACTTGGAACCCGTGTTAACTTTGAGCTCTGTGGGTCATCCATTTATCTGAACAGTACAAAATACTTCATTCCTTGCCTATAAATCTACTGTGCTGAATGTTTCATGAAGCACAGACACACCATCAACATAAAAAGTAGGGTCACAGCTTTCTAATTGATCAACTTGTCTATTTGAATGTTTCCTTTTAGTAGAAGAATGCATCCCTTTTGATTTACAAAACCTTTTAACATGATTCCACTTATTGCATTTGTGACATTGCCGACCAAAAGCTGAACATGTTTCTTTCTTAGGCTCATGATTTCCACCACAATTACGACAGTTAGCAATAAAACTGTGTGGGGCCCCATTCTTTGGGTTTGCTGACACACTGTTATGCTTCACTGAGACTGTGCATACTCTGGAATTTGCTAGGAAGCTCTTTGGTTTCCCAGGGACTGTTAGGACCTGGAACAGTCACCATGTGCTTGGGCTCGTTTCTTTTAACCATGTGCTGCATACTATCAGCATTGGCCTTCAAAGTTACTGGAAGCATGCATCTCTCATTTGTAAGCATGTTTGTGTGCTTTTCTGTAAGCTCATATACCTGACAAATCTCAATGGCCTTTTTCAAAGTTAAATCACTGTCACAAAGCAAAATCTTTCTTACAGCATAATCTTTAATACCACACACAAGTCTGTCTTTTATCAACTCATTTCTTAAATCACCAATTCTGCATGTTTTAGCCTTGTCTCAGAAATCAGTTATATATGCTACAAAAGTTTCATCAGGCTTTTGATCCCTTGTGCAATATACGCGCCTTTCCATTGTAGTATTCATTTGGGGGTTGCACATTTCTCTAAGTTTATGTTTTAAGCATGCAGGGTCTTCTTTTGACTCAGCCGGTACCACTATATGATGATTTTTTCCCCTCTCCTGCAAATACAGCAAGTGCACATACAAATAAATGCTCTCTTTCTATGACCTTTGACCCAGCTAAATTAAGTAGAATAAATGCTGTTGTATGGTCATCTTTGAGAAAATGCAGCCTGTATGAAAATATCTTGCTCAAACATGCTTCAATTCTCTGCAATATTGTCGAACACAAGTGGACCTGGTTTTCAAAATCCATTTGCCATGCCAACAAATTATGCCCAAACACACTGTAGCAATTTGGCACTTGTAATTATATACGAACAAGCTGCTATGTGTGCCTGTAGTAACATTCAAATGCACAGTAAACTCTTCAAAATACTGTACTTTGCGAAATATGCTTTGAAATAGCTGTATTTTGTGAAATAACTGTACTGTAATATTGCACAAACATGCGGACACTTCTTACACTTCAGATAACTCGAATAGCTTTGATAAATGCAAAAAAGTCATGCTTAGCGAAAAAAATGCAGTTTCCCTTATTTTATACATTTTATGTGATTCGGACTTTATTTCAAACATTTTCCATAGTTGAATATTTTTATTAATATGTTGCAGTCTTGGACATTTCTTTTACTTAGAACTTCGTTTAGTGCATTCTGAATGCTTCATTTCATATTTTGTGAATAAGAAATCATTTGAGCAAGTTTTAATATCTGAAAATCGTTTGACCTGTTTTGTGAGTTATAAGTAGAGTAGAGATGATTCACTCCTGTACAGTCCTCCATTCTTAACCGAGTGCCTCTCTCTCCTCCCTCCCTGCATTTAAGTAAAAAGGAATTTCCTCCAATTAATTCCCGAAGGCACCTTGAATCCCAACTGCTTGCCTGGCACACTGAAAACTACCATTGAAGGAGGCCTTCGCACAAGATTGAGTTAATATATGTGCTTAAAACAAGGAAATTAATTACTGCATACTTGCTGTGCTGCTTTTAAGTCTGACCACTTTGTGTGCACTCCAGCAGCCTACCGCAGACTGGTTTACTCCCTCCCCCTTATAATTCCCCCTAACCTAGAACTTACTAAAACCTACAACGGGTTTGGTCACTTCCCTGCTACTTACTACTTTTTCTCCACTAGGTGGCAGTCTCTGCCTATACAACCCCTAGCCTCTCATTTCTTTCCCAACTGGTTTTTAGTCTTACTCTAAGAACTGGCTGAAATTTAACTTCATTAAGTTACAAACATCTTTTTTCAACTTGCACAACCCTCTTGAAAAGCTAACCTACTCTACCTTGCCTGGCACACTTGTAGCTCAAACCTTTCTATTATAGCTATTAAACTACATTTAGCTGATACTTTTTGTGCTGCACTCGCCTCTTTGTTCCTGATCCCCCCCTTATGCTGATGTCACCCTCTTACCTGTCTTTTACTCTTAATAGCCACTCCTATCTTCTGCTCCTCTTAGCCAGTCAGATTATCCTGTATCTTCTACTCCTCTTAGCCAGTCAGATTATCCTCTATCTTCTACTCCTCTAAGCCAATCAAATTATCCTCCAGCTACACCCCCCCCCCGCTGACCTCCACACAGAAGTTAATTCTACCTCCCTTCGACTGTGGCACCATTTTTGAATCCCTCCACAAAGTGTCCACAGCCTCTCCTCCCTGGTCCTGCAGTCCGGACTGCCCAACTTGCACACTGGTAGGTCTACTTAACGTAGTTGTATTAAGCTGCATAGTTTCTAGTTGTGTTCTTATTCTTGCTTATATAACAATTTATCTTGCTTATTCTTGCTTGTAACACAATTTAATATTGCCTGCATAACACTTTATCTTGTTTGAAAACATGTTCAAAAGCTTGTATACATGTCTTTCTAAACCTAATTAGGATATTGCTGTCCTTCCTACTGTGTTTTACTCCTGCTTATTATAATCAACAGTATAGTGTCTAATTGTACTGCTTAGTAATGCAGCCCCTTCTGCAGTGCAAAAACTAACATACTGACGCTGTAATCAGCTTTACTGGGTCGAGCTATTCTATCGTTTTAAAGAATAACCTAGCAAACGGGATTGTAGTTGGTGTAATACCTGTCACATTTGTGGCTGTGCTATTTTTCATTTGGTGTGCGCAGTAGGCCACTTCGTGGCCTTTATAGCGTTATTAACAAGTACTGCTCTAAAGTGGAGCTTGTATAATAGATCATTTATAGTAGTGGCTTTTATAGCATTATCGAGTACTGCACTAAAGTAGAGCATGCCCATAAAAGCGCATTACAAAATGCCTGTCCTTTTTAGATTTTAACCGTGTTTCCCTCTGGCTCAGCTGTTACTGTCTTTTTCATTGTGCTGAGTATCTGCAAGAGCATTTAAAAGCACAATGCCCTTTAAAGCATATCTGCTTCTTTTTTTCCTTATGGCGTGTGCACAAGAGCACCTCGTGGCCTTATTGCATTATTAGTAACTGGTTCTGCACAAAATTAAAGTGTGCCTACAAAAAGCGCATCTTAGAACAGCTGATTCTTAAAATTCTACCGCGCTTAGCCTGTGACACAGCTAAACGCCTGGTCACATCAGATTGTACAACTTTAATTTATAGGCATAGCTGTTACTCTAGCTCTGAGCCTGATGCCTAAGCAAACTGTGGAAGGCATACATGATATTAATTTTCTGCATTTTATGCATATAAAAGCTTCAAAAAAGCTCTTCATAGAGTGCCTGTTCTTATCACTTTTTACTGCGCTATTTCACTGGCACAACTGATAATTCTTCATTGCGTTTTGTGCTCAAATAAGCTAATAAAAGCTCCTTACCAATTAAAAGCGCATCTTAGAATGCTTGTTGGTATTGAATTCCAGCACGCTATTCCACTGTTACTGCTGATAATTTATTTGTGTTAAGTGCTTAAATAAGCACAGCGTGACTCATTCAATTTGTTCTGATGAGGTATAGTATTCTGTAGTGATATTACATTATTTCAATGCCCTTCCTACATTAGATTACTTTGTATAGTTTTGTGATTTTCCCTGCACTAGAACACTCTTTGTAGTTTCTATGGGACATGATCACCCCTGCCTGATATTGTCTATACTAAGCTAACTACAGTGTTACTATTTCTCCTCACAAATTGCATTTAGAATCTCCAGTATTTACTAAGCTGTTAAGTACTTGATATTTGCTTAATGAAATAGCAGAGAAACTATTTTTGTAATTGAAACTCTCACTGCCTGAATAATACTGTTTCTAGACTTACTTTTTCCTGCTGTCCGCCACCTGTCTGCCACTGCTCTCTTCTAACAATTTCCCTCTCACCTCAACACTAATGACTCAGTCTATACCTATTCTCTAGCCTAGTCTCTAACTACTGCACTCTGCTACACTATCCCATCTGCCCACTACATTTCTACTTTCCTCCCATTCTCCCCCTCCTTCTCCTGTCATTTTTCCTCACCTGCATTTTAAACTAATTTCTGCATTGTTTCTCTTTCTTCTACAGTACTTCAGCCCTGGGTCCTCCCTCCCTGCATTTAAGTAAAAAGGAATTTCCTCCAATTAATTCTCGAAGGCACCTTGAATCCCAGCTGCTTGCCTGGCACACTGAAAACTACCATTGAAGGAGTCCCCCCTACAAGATTGAGTTAATGTATGTGACTAAAACAAGGAAATGAATTACTGTATACTTGCTTTGCTATTTTTAAGACTGACCTCCATGTGTGCACTCCAGCAGCCTACCGCAGACTGGTTTACTCCCTCCCCCTTCTAGTTCCCCCTAACCTAGAAATTACTTAAACTTACAACGGGTTTGGTCATTTCCCCTGCTACTTACTACTCTTTCTCCACTAGGTGGCAGTCTCTGCCTATACAACCCCTAGCCTCTCAGTTCTTTCCCAACTGGTTTTTAGTCTTACTCTAAGAACTGGCTGAAATTTAACTTCATTAAATTACAAACATCTTTTTTCAACTTGTACAACCCTCTTGACAAGCTAACCTACTGTACCTTGCCTGGCACTTGTAGCTCAAAACTTTCTATTATAACTATTAAACTACAGTTAGCTGATATTTTTCTGCTGCACTCACTTTTTTGGCTCTTCCCACTCTGTTCGCCCTGCGGGCTCACTTTACCTACCCCCAATTCCCACCCACCCCAATGCTCTTAGTTTTATTCTTCCATTACCTCACCCCCAGCCCAATTAGCCAATACCTTTCCTCTCCTCAATACCCCTCCCACACAAAACCGTCCCTGATACACTCCTACAATCACATCCCTCCCTCATACTTATACCCCCCCCACTGTTCTATAATTCCCAGTATAACTCTAAAACTTTATTTCTCCCTCCCTTAATTCCCATAATAACTCTAGTACTTTACTACACATTATTCTCAGTCATAACCATCAATACCCTTTAAAATCCACATTTATCTCTCTTTATTATCCATCTCTCTCTCTCCTCTAACATGTTCTCTTTGTCACCACATCCTCCAAGCCCCCTACCTCATTCTTCTGTTATTAATTCCCTTATACCAAGCTACCTCTTATTCCTCCCATACCTGTCCAATACTACCAACAAAAACTACCTCCAATTATACTCTCTCATACCCTCAATCTTCCTTTCATTTCCACTCTATCTCCCCTTCCCTCATTCAATCCAACCCTCTGCACGTATTCCATCCAAAAATCTTCTCCTCTAAACCCAAGATAGTGTCTTCTACTCCTATCTATAATCTTCCCAAACCTACACCTTGCAAACCAAAATGTCGAAAGGATGTCTCCTTCTACAAACTAATCCAAGCAGGTGATATCCATCCTAACCCTGGTCCCATAACCTGTAACAACTCCACTAATCCCACATCTTTTTCTACCATTCATAATACCCTAAAGATCTTTACAATAAGCGCACAGAGTCTTAGCAATAAGTCTCACCTATTCCACACCTGGCTAAGCCATAACCAACCTGACATCCTAGCCATATCTTAAACCTGGCTCCAACCTTCCATCTCTGATTCAGAGATCCTGCTCCCAGGATTTCATATTCTCAGAAATGACCGAGTAAATAAAAAAGGTGGCAGCACTGCCATAGTCTGTTCTAATCAGCTCACCTTAATTCCAATCCCCCAATTCCAGAACACTGAAGTAACCGCTGGACTATTAAAATTAAACGAGCACAAAAATATTTGCTTCATTGCCCTCTATATCTCTCCAGGTAATAATATATCAGTACTTGAAGAAATTCTCCTATGGGCTTCCACAAAAATCAATTATGAGACTTGCATCTTAGATTATGTAAATATTGATTGGAATAAACTCAATTGCCCCTCTCCCTCCCTATCCATCAACCTCTACAATTTCACTCAGACAATCCTCTCTATCACCTGACCTAAAAAAAACTAATCCCACAGGATTCACCTTAGACTGGATCCTAGTGTCTAACCCTAATAAAATAACCAACTCTGGTACAATCCCTGATACCTTTAGTGACAATCTCCCAGCCATCATTCATCGCTCCACTAGCTCTTCCCCATACCAGCATCAATTTATCCAAACTAGCAGCCTTTGCGAATTCAAACCCACTACTTTCTCAAATATATTCAAACAAATGAACTGGCATTTTCTAAACTCCCTCCCCCTCAATAAAGCTATAGGCCATTTCAACACTGTCTTCCTTGACACTTTAAACTCCATAGCCCCCCTAAGAAGTAAAAGGATCAAACATAACACAGCTCCTTGGCTTTCCAAAGAGACCAAACAAATTATGCACCAAAGAGACAAACTATGGAAACTTCACCAAACAAATCTACCCAATACTTTGCTTCACTATAATCAGCTCCGCAACCTTGCAAAAAGAAGGACAAAAAAAAGCTACTATACTAAGCTCCAGTCAAATAACTATAATAATCCAAAACAATTCTGGAAGTCTATAAACTCACTTCTCCATCCAGTCTCAAAAACAAATCCCTGCCCCAACCCAAGTAAAACTGAACTTGAACTAGGCTCTGAATTCAATTCTTTCTTCATCGAAACCATCTCTGTCCTCACAAAATCTTTTCCCAGCAATAACCCAGCTAACCCTCACCTTCCCCCCAAACCCACCAAACTACCTTCCAACTCTGTTTGAGCTTAAACCTGTCTCCACAACTCTCATAAAAAAACTCCTATCGAAACTCAAGCCTTGCTCTAATGCATCCAACATCCCCTCGTCCTATCTAAAACTTGCCACAGATGGCATTGCTCTCCCAATCAGTATCATTATAAACAGATCAATAAAAGAATCCTATGTCCCCAAAGTCTGGCACTCTGCCTTCATTCTCCCTCTCCATAAGGGAGGAAAAAATACCAGCATCTCAAACTTCCGCCCTATTGCCTTACTCTCCCCTATATCTAAAATCCTTGAAAAGTGCATCCACCTCCAACTTATGCCATTCCTGACCCAAAATAACCTCCTCACACCAACTCAGCATGGCTTCCGCCCTGGCCACAGCACCATAACTGCCCTAATCTCTTTCTTAGATACTGTCACTCAAGCTCGAGATTCAGGGCAGCTAGTTTCTACTGTTCATCTTGATCTGTCCAAGGCTTTTGACACTATCTCTTACAACCATCTTCTCTGTCATCTCTCTAACCTTCACATCTCACCTAAAACTCTATCCTGGTTCTCTAGCTACCTATCAGACAGATCTCATGCTGTCAAATGGAAAAACTCCATTTCTTCCTTCTTACCAACCCCTACTGGTGTCCCACAGGGATCCATCCTCGGACCCATGCTATTAAACATCATCATCAATAACGTTCACACTGCTGTTCCTGACACCAAAATCATTCAATACGCGGATGACTCAACCCTAGTCTGCTCTGCCTCAAACCTCTCTGAATTGCTGTCTAAAACCCAAACTGCCTTCTCAAAAGCTAAAACTGGATGCACCAAAACCACCTCTCTCTTAATGCTAACAAATCCAAGAATCTTATATTGCCACCAACTAAGAAGCACTTCTTCAATAAAAACGACTTCAAAATCCTTAGCCAAACAAACACACCTATAGACGTCGTCCCCTCAGCTAAATTACTCGGCATAATTGTTGATGAACATCTAAAGTCCAATATACATGTACAACAAAACATAAAAAAAAAAACACCAAAAGCTAGGTATGTTACATTGGAACAATCACTTTCTCTCCAACACAACTAGGCACACTTTGGCCTCTACTTTTCTTCTTTCTTCCATACTATATGGTGCTCCTCTCCTAACCAGCCTGTCCTCCTCTATTACCTCAAATCCTTCCTTACTATGTGGTGCTCCTCTCCTAACCAACCTGTCCTCCTCTACTACCTCAAATCCTTCCTTACTTTATGGTGCTCCTCTCCTAACCAACCTGTCCTCCTCTACTACCTGAAATCTTTCCTTACTATATGGTGCTCCTCTCCTAACCAACCTGTCCTTCTCTACTACCTCAAATCCTTCCTTACTGTATAGTGCTCCTCTCCTAACCAACCTGTCCTCCTCTATTACCTCAAATCCTTCCTTACTTTATGGTGCTCCTCTCCTAACCAACCTGTCTTCCTCTACTACCTCAAAACTAGAAAGCTGCTACAATAAAATCTCTAAATTTGCCTCCAAATCTAAAAATTTCACTCATCACTGCCTTACCCTACAAGCCCTGAACAGGCTAGAACTACCAAACTATCTAGATTACCTACAACTCTATATAGCACATACACACACACACTCATTTCTCAGTCTACAAAATGCCCCACTCTAACTAATATCCTTCCACCTTATATTCACAGTAGAGCCCTTAGATCTGAGCATCAGAACTTAATTGCTATCCATGAACCTAAACATCCTGCTAGCCACCTGCTCCTCTCCTATGCTCTTGGCAAAAAATGGAATTCCCTTCCCTCCTCACTAAGAACCACCCCAGACTCTGAAAATTTCAAGGCCCTGCTTTATAAACACCTATCTACCAAACGAAAATGCCCCTGCCTCCTCCCTACTTAATCTTATATCACTTCAAGTATAAGAGTCTCCCCATACTGACACATAAGCCCTATATTCCTCATACAGACATATTCTTACAACTCTATCAAATTGCCCTGCAATCTCCTGCAGCTTTATCCCTCTACTTAATTCTTCTATTCCTACAGCTATACTTGCTCAACAAAACTTGTAAATATAGAGTACTCCTTTCTTCTCTAATACGTGCACATAAAGCACCTCCACTATATCTCAATCCCTGTAACTGCTCAATACATGTAAATACCTATACAACCTTAGCACTCAGTTTCAGAGAGTTACAAAGAATTACTGATCACCTATGCTAATGTAAAAAGCTTAATACTAATCAGTTCCATAAGAATTATAATCTGTACAGTCTTGTATTCCTTGTAATCGTATTTATAAACGGTTTAATTCATTCTAAAACCTTGCTTGTGTTTCTTGTAAATCCTGTATGTAATCTGATTTAATGCATTCTCGGAGCTTTTCTCCCCGGGCCTCCACTGAAAATGGGCCATGTTGACCCAGAGGACTTTCCCAGTAATCAAACTGGAATGAATAAATAAATAAATTAATTAATTAAATAAAGTCTGGAGAATCTGGATCCCATTCTAGCACCATGTCGCTCGTCCCTCTCTAGTATAGATGACAAACAGGAAGGGTAGTTTGTTTATATGCTTTATTACATAGAAACACATCAAGCTGGATAAGCAGCATCATAAAATGTAAACGAACTGATTAACAGACAGACCTTACAGACATGCATGCTTACGTCTCAACATCTTACTACAAAATGGGAGTCAGGCTTGTGTGTTGTGCTCAGTATTTATACACTTGTGCAAGCCCCTGGAAAGCTTTTTAAAGGCATAGATGCATATTGATCTACATTATGGAGAGTCAGTCTGTCATTAAGAATCACTCCCAAGTCAGCAACAGGGGAAGTAAACTCCATTCTATTCCCCATAAATTATAATTTGAAAGGAGGATGTGATGAGTGTTACAGACCAGCGATGCCTCATATTTTTCTGGGTTGAGTTTTTTTTTTTTTAAATCCATCA